>NW_023660063.1:10746-50256 GCF_015228065.2 Penaeus monodon | reverse complement strand
ACAGGGATATTCTGGGAATTTTTTCTAATTTTATATCATGTTGTTTTTTGTGCACAACTCATAGATCTTTGAACCAAGTAGTTTGGTTTTTCTTTTTCTATTCTTCAGTTTGTGCCGTTACAATTTGCTCATATTTCCCCAGCCCCAAAAACACTGGATTCCCAGGAATTCCCCAAGCGTGCTGGTTGGGGTAATAGGAGTATAGTCTCGGAAAGGTGCATTTCCTTTGTAAGCAATTACATTTATTGAAATTCTCTCTATCTATCACTGTCATGTACTGCATACTGTGAAATTCACAAAGTCATATATTAATACGTACGAAGTGACTATATTTACAGTAGTATAATCCAATGTCAATTGACTAGTCTTACAGGAGTTCCTACCCACGTGCACTCTACCCACGACAGGGGGTAGAGTGCAGAGTCTGTCCAAAAGTCTCTCCTGCCAAGAATACGTGGAGAATTCCACACTGTACATGCACAACTGGTACTCCCAGAAAAATATTTGGTTAATGTTGCTGAGAATAATGCAGGAAGAGATGGACAATGTCATCTTATAGAGAATAAGAAATAAAGTGAAAAACAACACAGGTACAACTGCAGCAACCTCCTGTTTACCGCAAAATAACAAAAATATTCACTGAATATCGCCGCTCTGACATTCCACAGCCAAATATCTTAATGTTGCATTTTTCTGTAAATTGACACAAAGTGCTAATGAAGGGGGGTACAGGGGGTTTGCCCTCTGTCTAGGGAATAAATAGCAGATGGGAAAGGTTAGGTCTAGATTTTTGGGTTCATACGATACCCTGGTTTAGGGACTTCTTCTCTAGAGGGTGTGTCGTTCTCGGTAACAAATACAAAATAGTCAACAGACATCACATTACTGTACTGTAAACATATCCACAGCCTAAAATGTATCTTGTTAAGTAGAAACGTGTGCTTGAGTGAGTGTAATTCATAATGATTGGAATATCATTCACATAAAAGTAATCACTTGAACACATGATTTACCTCAGAGAAGCTGTGTCTGTGGCGCAGGGGTAAACCTCTTCGCCCTCTAAAACTAGGGCCTGAGCCACCGCCTCCACCACCTGCCCCTTGTCGTTTCGCCAACACACCTCCCATCAGGAACGGCGTTTCCTTCTTCCCTCATGTACCCCTTTACCACCACCTTTTCTCATGCAAGCCATTGTCATATCAGTGGAAGAGAGATCTGGCGTGGATTTCATGAATGTAACTCGAGCCCAGAAGTCTCCATCTTCGATTTGTGTTCGATTTGTTTACATGCCCTACAGCGGTTACGAACACAAACTATTTTTGCTAAAAGGAATTGAGTTATCCTTCAAGTCTTCTAGATATTCGTATGCCTTCCGAGTTTTCATTATTACTGAAAATAGTACCTAAATATGAAAAAAAAACATCAAAGCTATGGGCCGTATCTGCAGCTCCAAATACGTGCAATTATTTTAAGTCTTTTGAGCGTACGAAAACCCATTAGGTAAAAGTGACGTACCATTTAAACAAAACTAGCCACTCACACACAGAGCGTCCTGTGCCATTACGGTTTATTTACATGTATCACAAATAATAAGCTTTTAATGGCAACTGAGATCTGAATGGCGTAACCCGTTATAACTCAAATGTTCTAAAAACATCTATTTTGACTGATTTCTACATTCCTGCTGTGTTATTATTGTTGGATCATAGTGTGGTGGTGTCGACCACCAGCAACGTTCAATACAACAACAACGATGATAATAATGATGAAGATGAAGATGCTGACGATGATAACAATGACAATGAAGCTAACAATGGCAATGGCAATGACAGTGGTGATAATCATAATGGACATAGTACCTTCATATTCTGCTTAGTCATTAATTACGCCGACTATAACTGTTATTTTTCTTTAGTCGATCCTAAAATGTGAATGTTCACCCCTAAAGACGTAACGTGAGTGTTGCAAGTTTTGGTGCTTAAAAATGTATAGACCTTGTATGGGGTAGCCTCTCGCATTTTTGCATTTTTATGCGAATTTTCTGCAGTTATATTGTTTCCAAAATATATTATTGCGTATTATTATGCAGAATAATTTCAGGTATTATTCTGTACAACATTTATAATCAAATATGTAAGAAAACGTTATTTATGAATTACATACATAGCAAATATACTCTCATACCCTGCCCATCGATATAATGGGAAAGTAAGGGAAATGAGTTTAACGCGTACTAGTTTCACATTTATCTAAAGAATAGTTATTCATTCATTAAAAGAACTACACTAAATCAGCTGAAAACAAACAAGGACCATCATTATCATTACTATTATTGTTATTTGTATTTGTGTGATCATTATTATTATAGGCTTTATCTGCAATTTCTTGCACGTAGTTGAATTTTTTTTGCTGCCGAATTTCAAATGATTTCAAGTTTAAGCTCCGCCTACACAGGTGTGTCAATTTGTCCATTTAGCTTAGAAAGAATAACGTTTATTTTTATGTTCATACGAGTTAATAAAACCTAATACAATTGACATCAAAGGTAGCACTGATAAATGGGGAATAATAATCGTTTGAATTTCTTTACGTATATTTATCTTTAAGAGACTGTTTTGTTACCTCCATTATTAGCACTTTGTGCCAACTTACAGAAAAACGCAACATTACGTACTCTGGCTGTGGACTTAATTTCTCAGCGGTGATAGGTAGCGAATATTTCGCCGTAAACATAAGGTCGCTGTAGCTGTAGCTGTTTTTTTAGATTTATCAAAATGCAGCTGAGCACTGCATTCGAATTTGCATACATTTTGATAGGCAGTCTGTAGCTGTTTTTTTTAGATTTATCAAAATGCAGCTGAGCACTGCATTCGAATTTGTATACATTTTGATAGGCAGTAAGCTATCTTTAAAGCTCCTCAAGCAGTAAAATATTACAGTTCTTTTTGTTTTCCATATAGATGATAATAAAGATGATAATGATAAAACATAACAATAATCATAATAATAACAATAATAATAATAATAAATAATTATAACAATAATATAATTTTGTTTTTATTAGTATTAGTATTATTAATGAAAATAATAATAATAATAATAATGTTACGCCGGTCCGCCTCGTCTCTCTGCCACCAACACAAGGCAGGCTAGGCAGACGGCGTGTTATCCACAGGGTCGTGAACACTGAACAGTTCCAAGAGGCACCAAGCACCACAGCGTCCCAGAACACCACAGGGGAAACGCCAAGTGGCGAGGCAGGGCACGAAATAAACACAGGATGACAGTCTTTCCTTTATTTACACAACTTATTTACCCGTACACTTTTCTATAGGCACAATACAGAGGGGAAAACAGCATGTCACACTGCACGATACAGCTTACAACAGGGCAACACAAAGTTTATCAGGTCACAAGGGCACACACGAGGTCTTCACAGGAGCAGCACCCAACTGTGTCTCTCTTGGCTTATTCCTCGCTCCCCTGCTCACAGCCAGTTGCGTCCTGTTTGCCCAGGTCCCTTCATGTTAACACATGCCCAGGTCATCCTTTTCATGTTAACACATGTTTCACACAGAGACAAAGACCCACTGGCGTAGCACTATCCCCCCCTGTCAAGCAGACCACCCGTCTGCTCTGACATACCTAAACATGAAACAAAATACAGAAAATTTAAATAAAATTAGTCCTCAGGAACAAACAAAATTCTTTCAAACAAAAATAACCGTAATTGTAAATCAGTTTTCAGAAACACAAAAATCTTTCATCCAGCGCGGCTTTCTTCGCTCTCGCTGGGGTCGCTCTGGAGGAGGTATGGGCGGCGGTAGATTGGCAGTGGCACCCAGAGGGGTATCTCCTGCCCCAAGACCTGGCTCATGGTCACCACTGACATCTGTTACATTGCCCTCACCGTCCAAATGCTCGTCCTCATCTCGGTCAGCGTCTGCTACGTCCTCATCGCCGCTACTGGGGCTAACGTCTTCTTTTTCACCATGGCCCCTGGAGTAGCTTCCTGGCCCATGGTAACGCCACAGCCGGTCCACGTGGACAACCGACGGTCGTTTTCGCCCTCTGCGAATTCGATAGGTGACATCAGAAAGGGCCGCTATCACCGTGTATGGCCCTTCCCAGGGGCTCTGTAGCTTCGGCGAGAGCCCTCGCTTCCGACGCGGGTTATGCAGCTACACTCTGTCACCTATGTTGTACCTCACTTCCGTCATGCGCCGGTCATAGGTCTCCTTCATGGCATGGCCGGCTACCTTGAGCTTGCCACACACTCGTCGGTGCACCTCCGCCAGCTTAGCGGCGCTCCGGTGCGCCAAGTCCTCGAGGAAGTCAGGCAACGGCCCCACACCAACCAACTCCTTGCTCCTCGACGACTCTTCTGGATGCTCCACTTCCTCACAAGTGCCCAGCTTTGCACCAGCTGGCACCTTCTGGGCCTTATCGGAGAAGTTAGCTACCAACACTGTAACTAACCCCTCCCCTGGTCCAACAAGGCTCCGCCCAACCGCTACGCCATCAGCCAGCTGCAGGTTTTGGATGGGCTCCATGAGGCCCTCTACTCCACGTATCACTCTTGACAGTCGACACCGGATTCTAGACTCTGTCCTGGGGGCAAGGCGCAGTCGCTCAGCCATAACTACCTCTGCACAGCCAACCACTGGAAGCAGGGGCACATCTTCACCGTGCACCCTCACCAGCTTCCGTCCAAGGTCGACACACGCCTTACTCTGCGTCAGGTAGTCAAGGCCCAGCAAACAGTGCTCGTCCAGATCGGCCACATACACCGGCAGCCGCTGCACCATGCTGCCCACGCCAATACGAGCCTCCACTGGCCCCTTGAGCTGCACACAATGCCCCGTGACACCACACAGTCTCTGTGGTGCGTCTGGAAGTTATCATATCAGGCCGCACTAGGGTCTTCTCAGCCCCAGTGTCCACTGTCAGGCGGCATGGCTTCCCATCTATTGAGCCCTCCACCTGCATCGTGCTGGTTCGACGGCAGCTTACCCAAGTCGGGGCCCGGGAACCGAGGACGGCTGGGTTTCGGCCCCCTTCTCCAGCCTGTCCGAGTTTTCCGCCTGTACCACTTCCTTAGCCTTAGGACATGCACTCGGATGGTGACCATACCTGCCACAGTCCTTGCAGCACTGCTGGAAGGCATCAGAATCCGTCCGCTTGAGAGGACGTGTTCTCCGCTCCCTCCGACACCGACTACGTCTGTGCCCTTCCTCACCGCAGCCCCGACACAAGCCTTAGAAAATGCTCGGGCTCACCTTCCTCAATCCTACCTTCTCCACTTTAGCCTTCCGGCCCCGGAGGTCACGGCGGGGCTGAGCAGCTGGCCCTAGGCCACTGGTTGCCTTCAGGAAGGCCTCGAACTCCAAGGCCCTCGCCAGCGCCACCTGCAAGTCCTCAGGGTGTGCCTGCTTGACGTAGATTTGCAGCTGCTGGTCCTGCAAAGCGTCAACAAAGAAATCGCGGGCCAGGACCACGATCATCTCTTCCGCAGCCGAAGAGTACGACCTCCTTACCAGAGCCTCCAAATCCTGCGCCAGCTGGGACAGTGTCTCGCCACGCTCACGAGTCCGCTTCTTCAAGTGGGCCCGATATACCTCGGCCTGGTGGTGGTGCCCGAAACGGCGTTTCAAAGCCTCCGCCACGCTGGTGTAAGAGGCATGTTGGGATGGCGGCAGATGCCCCAACACTTCCACCGCGGGGCCCCTTAGTGCTGTTACCAGCTGCAGGGCCTTCTCTTCCTGGCTCCAGCCCTGGGCAGATGCCAGCATTTCAAATTGGGCGACATATGCCTCCCAGGCCACCTTCCCGTCGTACTCGGCTGGCTTACGCTTCACAGAATGTCTGGAGGCCGAGGGGCTGCGGGGTGGAGAACGCGTGCCGTGAACTAACACGCCCGGGGGGGAGGAAGGGGGTGAGGGAGGCAACGAGGCGGGTTGACCGGGTCCGAGTTTGCCGCCACCTATACCCAAGGGAGCGGTTCCGATGGGTCCCCAGCCTTCTGCAGCGACCACTGGCTCCGACACGATGCTGCGAGGCCGGGGGGTTTTCTGCCACGGACCCCAGGCAGACCCCAGTAAATCTGACACTCTGGCATCTGTTGCCAGAACCTCCTCTGCCTTCTCTGCTTGCAACGTTAATACCTCGTGACGCCGCCTTTCCGCTTCACTTCCTCCCTCAGGCCCTGAACCTCGCCCTTCAGAGTCTGCACCTCCTCCATCAGTTCACTCTTCACGCTGTTGCAGGCCTTGTCAGTGTACTGCTGAGTTTCCATCTTCACAGATGCAAGATTGCTCTGTAGCACCTCAACAAGTTGGCAGAACTGTTCCTCTGCCTTCCTTGCCTGCATCTCAACGAGATGGTGCGCCTGCTCGCGTGCCCTCTGTGCCTGCTCTTCTGCCCTTTGTGCCATTTCCACCCTCATACCGGCCAGCATGGCAGTGATCAGGTCCATCTGGCTCGGCTTCACCTCACTTGTGCCTGCCTCAGTCATAGCCTCCTCTCCCTCATGGCTGCCGCCATCTTTGGACCACATGATAAATTGGCGCGTCTCACTGATCAAATATCATAAATCCCACTCCTGACACCATTTGTTACGCCGGTCCGCCTCGTCTCTCTGCCACCAACACAAGGCAGGCTAGGCAGACGGCGTGTTATCCACAGGGTCGTGAACACTGAACAGTTCCAAGAGGCACCAAGCACCACAGCGTCCCAGAACACCACAGGGGAAACTCCAAGTGGTGAGGCAGGGCACGAAATAAACACAGGATGACAGTCTTTCCTTTATTTACACAACTTATTTACCCGTACACTTTTCTATAGGCACAATACAGAGGGGAAAACAGCTTGTCACACTGCACGATACAGCTTACAACAGGGCAACACAAAGTTTATCAGGTCACAAGGGCACACACGAGGTCTTCACAGGAGCAGCACCC
Source organism: Penaeus monodon (assembly GCF_015228065.2). Lineage (NCBI taxonomy): Eukaryota > Metazoa > Arthropoda > Malacostraca > Decapoda > Penaeidae > Penaeus > Penaeus monodon. The sequence goes on along the minus strand of NW_023660063.1, from coordinate 43,297 downwards.
AACTGTGTCTCTCTTGGCTTGTTCCTCCGCTCCCCTGCTCACAGCCAGTTGCGTCCTGTTTGCCCGGGTCCCTTCATGTTAACACATGCCCAGGTCATCCTTTTCATATGAACACATGTTTCGCACAGAGACAAAGACCCACTGGCATAGCAATAATGATAATATCACAATCATCATAACTCTAGTAATATAAATAATAAGTATGATTTTTTCTAGAACCAGTCAAGTATCAGGAGATTCTTATAGTTACATGATCAACCATAATTATTTTATTTGTAATTATGTGTTTTATCTACTTTATATTATATTACTAGTAACGTATCCCACTATATATATTGCATGCGTACGTAACCCTTATGTAAACATTAGTGCTGTACGCTCCTCCTGAATGTACACGTGTAGCTCAGCAGAGCTCAGGGCTTCCGGGACCTCTAGGTCTCAAGGGTTATGCTGTGGTTGGCAAAGAGAGCAATTTGACTCCTCCACAGCAAGCTCGACCTTGGCTCTTGAGTGATACCCTGACTGTTTGCATTCACCTTTCGTTGTTGACGCGACTCTGATTGCTTGCAATTAGCTTCAAGCCCTCTAGCTATTCTTTCCTAAGCTATTTTCTTTGGCATTAGGATAACTCACTCAGCATCTTCTGGTGAACTGGACCCCATCTTCGAGCTCGTGCTCAAACGTGAGCAGACCTTTACCTCCCACAGGGGAGGGTGTGTCTGGGGAGGCCTCAGCGTGCCTGCCTTTCGGTGCCTTCTTTGCTAGGGACTGATAAGGCAGACCATCTTATGACTGCCACTCTAGAGAATTTCTGATAAAAAAAGAATAGGCAGGTAGGAACCCCTCCTTTTTGACGCTTTAAGCCACCTTACCCTGTTCTGTCTAAATTAGCCCTTGCAACACTGAACACCTTGACCCATCATATCACCCAAGCTATGACATGGCCATGGGGCATATCATAAAATTAGCATATACTGGAGAGCCCATCTCTTTTGAGGTGGCTCTCCAAGAGATATTCACACTCAATGAGGTGGCAGTCACATACCTCTTTGAAATCCACAATGGCTCAAAGTGACGGTAGTCAAAACCCGAGCAACTGACCCCATTCCTCTCGACCGAAGGCCAAAGGAAATTGAAAGATCATGGTTTTACTACTCCGTCCCCTTTTCCCGGAAACGAAGGCAAAATGCACGATCGTGGCTAAAAAGATCGACAGGACGATCCTCTCTCGATCGTGTGAGTCAATCAGCCAAGAAGTATCCACCAAGAACGGTGTCCTTGACGTTTACAAGCCTAAGTTATGAATCTTTAAGATTCGTGTCTCTGCCCTGGAGGAAGCTCAGAAACTTCTTTCACGTGGGATCATGATGTTTGATATATCGGTCCCAACTTATAATATAGAACCAGAGTGCTTTATTCAGATCGAACAATGCCGAAACTGCTACAGATACGAACATAATAAACACACATGCACACACAACACACACACAGATGCTCTCGATGCGGTGGCGAAGATCACTTCTCCGCCAAATGCAAGGAGAGCATCAAATGCTGCAACTACGAGGGGTCGCACAAGAAAGGAAATACTGAAAACAAAACGAACCCAGCTTAGATAAAACAAGAACACTGCTCCTTCATACGCCACAACAGCCGCCACACTGCCTGCCCAGACTAGCACACCCAGACGACCTGCATCTACCACCAGGACAAGTCTGCCTCCACCTCCCCAATTCAACAACACAGTCACACCTAACTAAAACCCGAAAATACAAACCATCTTAAACGTAGCTCTCACTGCTGCTAAATACAACGCTAGGAAATTCGCAAACATCGTCCCTATCATGTTACAGAGAAACGGCTTCCCCAGCATTGTTGTCCCAGAGGAGATCTTCGAAGACGACAATTTATACATCCCTGAATACGCCACAACATCACAAACCACAGCAACTGAAGTGACAAACACCAACCCAGAGCCTCATTGCTCCACACAAAGACAACTCGTTTTGCAACCAGCACCACAACGAAATCCAAAAGAAACTACACAAGCACCTAACACTACAAAAAACACTGAACACTAGCGCAAACAGATCTCACCAACAGACAAGCACGTCAGAAAAGACAAAAAGGATTCCCTAGTCCCGCGGCCTCGTCGTCATCGTATGGATGACACCATCTTTTGACGACAAGAGTAGCGGCTCAGAGATCGACGTCGAAGTCGTTCCCGAAGCCGACGAAGAGTTCCCTCTCCCTTTGGAGGGAGCCGTTTCCGTGCTCCCTTTTATGGGGCGCTTGGGACAACGTGGAAGTATTGGGAATTGGTCCGCCCATTCCCAGGACTTCCACCCTGTGTCATGCTCGCAGGACCTCGAGGACCCGTCGATCGAGGCTCGATCACGGAACCGCTTCCGGGACCAGGTAATACCACGCAAGGTAAACCCAGGTAAAATGGGTCTAACATTCAGGCAAATGTAAGGCCATTTTTTTCGATCCGAAATATTTTTTACGACCTTCCAGAACAAGAACGCCCTGATGTGGTCCTACTGAATTCTATATCCATCGCCAATGGCTATAAAATTCTGCACTATGGCTACACATCCAGGGAATGGATTGCAAATGGGGTCCTGTATCCTCATAAAACCCACCATCACCCACGAGTTCCTCACCATCTCATTCAGCCACCCTGACTTCATGGTCAGGTCATTCACCCCACAGGGGCCCCATTATCCTTTCCACTACCTATATAAAACCAAACACTAATTTGCCTCTTGCAGACTTCAACAAATTATTAAATTATACAAACTTTCCAGTCTTCTTTGCCGGAGATATCAACGCTATCCACACGACACTACACCACACCACTACCAACGCACACGGTAGGCAACTCTTATCTATTTTTAAAACTAAAAGACTCCACTACATAGGACCCAACTTCTTCACCTCATACACCCCGGTTTACGGGAACAGGGCAGCACTAGTCTACCACACACACCTACAACCTGGTCCGAATGTTGGTTCAGACCACATATCCATCATAATTAAAATTTCCATATCACCAATACTTAACAAAGAAAGACGATCTTTCCGGTATAAACAAGCAGATTGGGAATTGTTTAAATCCAGATTAAATTATCAAAACTTTCACTTTAATCTTGATGGGCTCCATTCCCAAACAATAGATGGGCATTGGAATTATAACTTCGCCTGCATCGCCTCAACTATGCTGAGCACCATCCCCAGGTCTCAGTATAAAACCAGCATATCATTTCAGCCATCTGAAAGGACAAAACGTCTCCTGCCCTGATTTCGAAGTCGTTTTACTCAAAATTTAAACAGATTAAACCATGTTCGATGGGACTTATCTATTCTAAGAAGACACGTCATCGATAGTTTTGATAACGATCGACAAAAATATTGGACAGATATAATTTAAAAAGTAGAATGTAACAAAGTTCGCAATAAAAGGTAGTAACTATCCCTAATAATGTAAAAGTTTCAGATTCCGTGGATGTTATCATGTTTTTGAAGAGCACTGGGCCAAAGTTAACTTGCGAACTCACAGCCCCCATCTCGTGTGAGGAAGTAAAAGAAAAATAAAGAGGTTTCCTCGTTAGGCTCCAGGCTCCTCACAGATCGGACACTATGCTCTTATTCACCTACCTGACAATCTTATATAAGCTTTGACTGACCTTTACAACGCCTCTCTCGCTACCGGCTATTTTCCCTCTCCCTTTAAGATTGCTTTAGTGGCCCTCATTCCTAAGCCACTAAGAGACCTGACTGACCCAAAGAGTTACTGACCCATTAGTCTAATTGAGACAGGCAAAATTTTCGAAAAAAAAATCATGAACTCTCGAATAAGGTGGTATCTCGAAGACGATAATCTTCTCTCACTCAAACAATTCGGTTTTCGCTGGCATCGCTCTACGTAAGACACTCAACATCATCACAAACTACATAAACAACAAAGACCGATGACTAAAGACTGTTCTTGTTACAAAAGATGTTGAGAGAGCCTTTGACACGGTCTGGCATGCTGGCCTCAAGTACAAGCTGTGCACCAAAATGAACTTTCCACCTTTGATTCAAAAATTGTTCTGCAGTTTTCTTGATGACTGTAAATTAAAATTAAACAAAGTTTCAGGCACAATTTCAATACACACTGGAGTACTTCAAGGCAGCATACTCAGCCCAAAACTCTATACGTAATACACAAACAACCTTCCAACCCCCCCCCCCACACACACACACAGACTCACTCACTATCCTCCATGCTGACAAATGTACACACTCAGCTCGACACAGTGCGCTTTCAGGTATCGTTTAGCGCATCATTGACGAACTCGACACCATCTCGAGATGGGAGCATAAATGGCGCATCAAGACTAACGCTACAAAAACAAAAATTCTTTTTGTAAGACCACAAAAACTTCCTCCTTACTACAACATTTACCTCAACACCTTCGATTGACTACAAGCACCTTTCCAAATCAGATCCTCTTGTACCATCCTTGGTTTAACCTTTGATATCTACTTTCGATTCCACTTGCATATCAATTCAAAGGCCGCCTTTGCAAGAAAAAACTTACATTCGCTTTATCGATGTGCAGCCCCATGCACGAAGCTGCAACTATACAAAACACTGATTAAACCTCTCCTCACATACACACCACTTGCACTCACACAAACAGCATACATTAACAAGTGCAAACTCCAGCTTGTTCAGAATAAAGCACTCAGATGGGATCTATATGATAAATTGGGATCAATTTATTATATCTGAACTCCATGAGGAAGCTTCTCTGCTTCCTCTGAACATCGAGTGGCGTAGGTTGGACTGTAAACAGACCGACACACTTCGTGCCTGGCATACCGATTGGCTGGATAAACTCAACACCATCTTTCGTTCCGGAGATTGGGATTAGGCCATGAACTTTTTTCTTTGGCATGGGACGAAGAAATGGATGTAGTTTTTTTTTTAAGGAAAAGTCCGGTCTTTTAAAAACCATGTTATTTGGTTGTATGTTGATATTTGATGTATAAATAAAATAATGACAGCCATAATATGTGTTATATCCCAACCAAATGTTTTTTAAAAGCGTTTTTGTATGCTAAAATTCGATCGTCTGTTATAAAACCGATTTGAAGCGCCATATCGCGGAGTGACGTCACACCATGTATATCTGGAGTGAGGTCGGCGGCCATGCCATTGTTCATATGCAGTGCATTGTATATTGCATTGTATAATATCAGTGCATTGTATATTGCATTGTATAATATCAGTGCATTGTATATTGCATTGTATAATATCATATAATTCGTATATATATATATATATATATATATATATATATATATATATATATATATATATAATTCATATCATCATCATCATCAAGGGGCTAACGCCGGCGGGGGCGCATGGCCGCATCCACCCTTCGCTTCCAGCCACGAGGATCCCTCGAGGCGAGTCTCCAGGCAGGCACACGGCCCATCTCTAATTCCTCGCGACAGGTCTCGTCGAGCTGCCCAAGCCATGATCTCCTAGGACGTCCCACAGGTCTCCTCCACCCAGGGTTGTCTCGCAGAGAGACAACCTGATGGGCAGGGTCGTCCATAGGGAGGCGAGCTAGGTGGCCATATAGCCTGAGTTGGCGACCCCGGATTATGCAAGTAACAGGTCCCATGCCAGTCTCACGGTGTAACCGCCGGTTGGACACGTGGTCATGCCAACTGTACCCCATGATCCGGCGAAGGGACTTGTTACAAAAGGCATCAAGGCGAGACTCCAAGGCACTGGATAGCGTACAGGTTTCGCTTCCATAGAGCAAAACTGGCAGTATCAAGGCCTTGAAGACACGCAGCTTGGTCCTTCTGCATAGGTACCGACATCTCCAAACGCTCTTGTTGATCGAGTTCATGGCTCCTGTTGCCAGACCAATCCATCTACTGACTTCCTGGTCTGACAACCCAGAGATATGGACTACGCTACCAAGGTATGTAAAACTCTCTGTAACTTCAACGTCCTCGCCGCAAGCATGGATCGACTGAACGGGTTCCCCTAACAGGCCCCCAAAGTCCTGAATCTTGGTCTTGGTCCAGGAGACCTCTAGGCCTAGGGGCTTCGCCTCATTGCCGCCACAAGTGACTCCAAGGACTCGATAGGATGGCAACATCGTCGGCAAAGTCAAGGTCCGAGACCTTAATATTGCCTAGTGTTGCTCCGCACTGACTTTGGCTAGAAGCTCTGCCCATTATCCAGTTGTGTTTTTTCGTTCTGTTTTTAACTTAGTTTGTTGTTTTCTTTTGGGTTGTTGTGACCTTTCTTACTTTAATTTTAACCGCCCCTTTGCCACAGCCCTCACATCCCCGTTTTTAAATACCTCATCACCTGACGCCCAGGGAGCCAGGATGGACTCTCCCCTATGATCACTCGGTCTTGTGCTGCAGAAGCACTGACTTGGCTGATGTCTAAGCTCCTACAGAATGGCCTGCCATACACATTGTACAGCTTGAGGGGGCCCCCAGCCAGGTGAATCTTAACAGCAAGAGATTCAACATCATCTCCACAGTGTGGTACATTGGCTATTGTGGAGCAGGGGATTGTTGCTCTGACCGGGGTGATCAAGCCTTTTTTGCCAGCTGTGCTTGGCAGCATGAAGACATGATACCCTGAAAAGTGAACAATCCCCTCTGTTAATGTCTCCTAGAGTATGACAATGTCAAAGTTCTTTGATCGCACTGTTGCATGGAGGATGGTATTTCTTGTATTATGGCCATAGACGTTCCACTGTAGTATGCTTAGATTGTGTGTTATGATGTTACTTGGTGTTAGCAACATCTGAGACATCTTTGTATTTGGATTCAGAGTTTGATATATTGGAGTCTGACAACTCCATAGTGAAGTCTTCGCTGATTGAAGGATCTTCATCTGTTTTAGGCTGATTGTCAGGCTATCCATGAGTCCACTGGGAGGTGGAGAGCCTTTGGTAGATCTGTCGTTTGTTAGCTTCGCCTTTCTCTTATTGGCTTTGTCTGTGCGTCTTTCTTTGCTGGCTTTACTGTGCAAGGTCAGCCTGTTCTGGCACTGGCTGCACAGATTCAGCCTGGTTTAGCTCTGCCAGTGAGGACCTGGCCAGGGTTGGAGTAGAGAGGGGAGTCTCAACCTCGGGTGAGGGTGGGGCTGGTTTGGCTCTGTCCAGCTTCCTCCCTTTCAGGACTGCAACATTCTGGGTCATTGCCATCATGGTGACTGTGACTGCCTTCTCCACGTCCTCACTCAACCTCCCCAAAGCCGTTGCTACCAGAATGACACTGTAAACAGTGGGATGACACGGTTTTGAGCAAAATAAAAGTGGAATTTCGGTGTTTGGAGTCTTCTGAAAGTGGAATGTCAGTGTTTCCTGTGTTCTGGAAGTAGAATATCAGTGTTTCCTGTGTTCTGGAAGTGGAATGTCAGTGTTTCCAGTATTCAGAAAGTGGAATGTCAGTGTTTCCAGTGTTCTACAAATGGAATGTCAGTGTTTCCAGTGTTCTGAAAGTGGAATGTCAGTGTTTCCCAGTTTTTCGGAAAAGGGGGTTTTGGGGCCCGTTTTTCCAGTGTTCTGAAAGAAAGTTTATCAGTTTTTCCCAATGCTCTGAAAGGGGAAAAAAATGTCAGGGGTTTCCAGGGGTTTACAAAGGGAAAGTCAGTGTTTCCATTGTTCTACAAAGGGGGAATTTGTCAGTGTTTCCGTTTTTTCTACAAAGGGAAAAGGTTCCAGTTTTCCAGTGTTCTAAAAAATTTAAATGTCAGTTTTTAAATTTCCCAAAAACGGAATGTCAGTTTTTCCCCAGTGCTCTGAGAGAGAATGCCCGGTTTCCAGTGTTTTTACAAAGGGGAATGCCAGTTTTTCCCCAGTGTTCTAAAAGGGCGGAATGTCAGTGTTTCCAGTTTTCGGGAAAGCAAAGGGTCATTTTTTCCCAGTTTGGGAAGTGGAATGGAGTTTTTCCGGGTTTTTCTAAAAAGGGGAATGTAGTTTTTCCCCTGTGTTTTTTGGAAGCGGGAATGTCAGTTTTTTCGATGTTCTACAAAGGAATGTCAGTTTTTTCCAGTGTTATGAAAGGGGAATGTCAGTGTTTCCAGTAAATCTAAAGTGAAGGTGGGTTTTTTGCAGTTTTTCTAAAAGTCGAATGTAATATTTGCGGGGTCCTGCAAGGGGGAATGTTAGTGTTTCCAGTGTTTCTGAGGGGAATTTCAGGTTTTCCGGGATTCCGTAACCCTAATTTTTGGCTTTTTCCCAGATTCTAGACGGAATGGCATTCACTTTGGAAAAAACATTTTTGTTTTTTAATTTTTGGGTCCCTTTTCCTTTTTCAGTGTTAAAGGGTTTAGTATAATCTTTTGAGTTTTGTTTTAAATTTCAAACCCGTTTTAAATTGATGTATACTTGAGGGGAAAAACCACTGCACGCCCAGTTTACAATGTGTAATTTCCGGGTCAGGCGCATAAAATTTTGAGCCCCTGCCTGTCACTCAAAACTATAGAATAATGTACTATATGTATTTTATTAATTACAAAAATTTTTGGGGTGTGTGTATATTTTTTTTTTTGAGTGTAAAACATGTTTATATATGTAACCCCCACCTATGAATCATTGGGCAAATTTGGGCGGGGGGTCCCAAAAAAAAAGGGGGGTAAAAAAAAAGGGGTTGGGGTCCCAGGGTAAAAAAAAAAAATTAACTAGGGGCAAAACCCCGAAAAATTTGGGGGGGGTTTGGGGACCAAAAACATTCAGCATACTTTTAAAAAGGAAAAAAATTTTTTTTGAGAACATAAAATGCCCCCTTTTTTCCCTTTAAAAAATTGCCCACCCTTTAAAATTACGGGAAAACTGAACCCAAACACTGGAAACACTGACTTTCGCTTTCAGAAAAATGGAAACAAAATTCTTTGAAAAAACACGGGAAAAACTGACATTCCGTTTTAAGAACATTTTGGAAACCCTTGGAAAAACATACTTCCATTTTCCCCGAAACGGGGAAACACTGACATTCCCCTTTGCGGAACACTGGAAACACTGACTTTCCGTTTTCCCAGAAAAACGGGAAACACTGACTTTCCCAAATTTGTAAAAACCACGGGAAAACCCACTGAAAACCCGTTTTCAAAACATTTTTGGAAAAAACTGACACCCCTCTCCGACACTGGAAAACACGGGACTTTCCTTTTCCAAAACACGGGAAAACACTGCCCTTTCTGTTTTTCCAGAACCAAACACGGGACTTTCCCCAAATTTTAAAATCCGGGAAAAAACTGACTTTCCCTTTTCAGAGCACGGGAAAAAACCGGGCCTTTCTCCTTCCAGAACACTGGAAACACTGCATTCCCCTTTCAAAACCCCGGAAAACATGACATTTTGTTTTAGAAAAACAAACAGACTTTCCCGGTTTAAAACCAAAAAACTTTTGGGGAATAAACCTGGAAAAACGACTTTTCCACTTTCAGGCACGGGCCCCCCACGGGCATTCTCCTTTCCAAACACGGAAAAAACACTGACTTTCCCCTTTTTCAAAACCCTTTGGAAACACTGACTTTTCTCCAATTTTGGGGGATGGAAACACGGACTTCCCGCTTTCAAAACACGGGAAAAAAACTTCCCTTTCCCCTGGAAAAAACCAGAACACTTTTGGGAAAACTGACTTTTTATTTTGGGAAAACACGGGAAACCTGCATTCTTTTTTCAGAAAAGGAAACACAAAAATTTCCCAACTTTCAAACCCCCTTTAAAACTGACTTTTTTCCCAAAAACCAAACACGGGACTTCCCCATTGGTAGCACTGGAAAAACTGACATTACCTTTCAAAAAGGGGAAAAACCCCTTAAAATTTCCCCTTTTCAAAACCACGGGAAAACACTGACAATTTTTTTTGTTGGAAAAAAAATGGAAACACTGACATTCTGCTTTCAAAACTGGAAACACTGACTTTCCAAACTTTCAGAAACACGGGAAAACTGACTTCCTTTTTGGGAACACTGAAACACGACTTTTCCCTTTTAAACACGGGGAAAAAATGACTTCGCTTTCAAACCACTGAAAACTGAATTTTTTTTTCAAAAACACTGGAAACACGGACATTCCCCTTTAAAAGGAAAACTGAAGCCCCCACCCCCGGAAAAATTTCCCTTTCGGGAAACGGGAAACACTGAATTTCCTTTGGGAAAAACCTGGAAACAAAAAATTTCCCCCTTTTTCCAAAACACGGGAAAACACGGGACTTTTCCTTTGTAGAACACGGGAAAAAAAACACCCAAAACCAGGGAAACAGACATTCCGCTTTCAAACACGGGAAAAATGAAATTCCCCTTTTTCCCGAAACTGGAAACACGGGGAAGGGGGGGGGGACTTTCCCGTTTCCAGAACCGGAAAACCCTAAACATTCCACTTTAAAAAACCCTTTTGGAAATAAACCCCGACATTCCCCCCCCCAAAGAAGCCCGGGGAAACAACGACATTCCCTTTTCAGAACACTGGAAACACGGGGACATTTTTTTTAAAACACGGGAAAAACACTGACTTTCCTTTTCCAGGGAAAACACTGGAAACACGGGAAAATTCCCATTTTTTTCGAACCCCGGGAAAAACTGCCCTTCCCGCTTCCCAGAACAGGGGAAACACTGACATTCCATTTCAAACATTTAAAAACCCTAAATTTTCCCATTTTTCCGAATACGGGAAACCTGACATTCCCCACTCCCCGGGAGCATTTGGAAACCTAAATTTGTTTTTAAACACGGAACACACTTCCTTTTCCAAAATTTTTGGAAACGGGAAAACCCCAAAGACATTCCCTTTCAGAAAAAGGGAAAAACACTGGCATTTTTTTGTAACCACGGGAAAACCCTTGGACATTCTGCTTTCAAAACACGGGGAAACCCACTGACTTTTATTTGTAAAACCATTTGGAAAAACCGGGCACCCGGCTTTCAAACACGGGAAAAAACACTGCCCCTATTTCCCTGCTTTTCAGAACAAAAAAACACTGCTTCCTTTGAACACGGAAACACTGACTTTCCCTTTTTTAAAGAACATTGGGAAACATTGACATTTCCTTTCCCGAACGGAAAACACTGACATTCCATTTCTCAGAGCATTTAAAAACACTGACATTCTGCTTTTAGAACATTGGAAACACTGACTTCCTTTTGTAGAACACGGGGGGGAAAAGGGGGAAAGGGGGGGGGGCCGGGAAGGGGGAAAAAAGGATTAGGGGGGGGAAAAAAGGGGGGGGGAAAAGGGGGGGAAAGGGGAAAAGGGGAAAAAGGGGTTTTATTTAGAAAAGGAAAGGGGGGGGTTTTGGGGAGGGGGGGGGGGGAAAGGGAAAAAGGGGAGGGAAAAAGGGACAGGGAGAAAGGGGGAAAGGGGGAAAAAAAAGGGGGAAAGGAAAAGGAAAGAGGAGGGGGGGAAAAACGGGGGTTTTGGGGGAAAGGGGAAAAAAGGGAATTAAAGGGGGGGGAAAAGGGGAAAAAACACGGGCATTCCTTTTTTAAAAACACGGGAAAACACTGAAATTCTTTTTTTCAAACCCCACTGGAAACACTGATATTCCGCTTTCAGAAACACTAAACCACTGACATTTCGCTTTCAGAACACGGGAAAAAATGGCATTTTTTGTTTTCAGAACATTTGGAAACACTGATATTCCCTTTTCAGAACTAGAACCACTGGACTTTCCCGCTTTCAGACACGGGAAAACCAAGGGCATTCTTTTTTCAGAACACAAAAAACCCTAAACTTTTCCATTTTCCCAAAAACTTTGGGAAAAACACTAAATTTTTTCATTTTCCCCGAATACGGGAAAATTTTTTCAGACTTTTAAAACCCTCACAGCACGGGAAACACTGATTTTTGACCCCCCTTAAATAAAAAACACTGACTTTCCACTTTCAAAACACTGGAAACATGACTTTCCAATTTGTGAACACGGGGAAAACACTGACATTCTGCTTCCGAACACGGGAAAAAACCACGGACGTTCAGTTTTCAAAACCCCTGGAAAAAAGACACCCGCTTTCAAAAAACACGGGAAAAACCACAGACTTCCTTTTTCAAAACACGGAAATCCTAATTTTCCCATTTTTTTAAACCTCGAAGCACTGACATTCTGTTTTTAGGCACGGGAAAACACTGCCATTTTTTTTTTCAGAACACGGGAAAACACTGATTTTCCCGCTTTCAGAACACTGAAAACACTGACTTTCCCCCACTTCCAAATACGGGAAACCCCCACTGACATTCGGCTCCAGAGCACGGAAAAAACACGCCCATTCTCCCTTCCAGAACACAGGAAACATTTGGACATCCACTTTCCAACCGGGAAAACACTGAAAAATTCCATTTTCGGAATACAAAAAACCCTGAAATTCCACTCTCGGGGCCGGGAAAAACACTGACTTCTCCTTGCAGAACACGGGGAAACACTGAATTCCCCCTTTTCAGAACACTGGAAACACTGACATTTAAATTTTTTAAAAACACGGGAAAACACTAACATTCCCCCTTTCAACAAAAGGAAACGCTGACATTCTGCTTCCAGAAACACGGGAAACATTGGCATTCCTTTTGTGGACCCGGGAAACACGGACTTTCCCAGCTTTTAGAAAAAGGAACACTAAATTTTCCCCCTCTCAGAACAGGGAAACACGGGAAACCCTATTTTTCCGGGAATGCGGGAAAAACACTGACTTTCTGCTTTCAGAACACTGGAAACACTGAAATTCTGTTTTTCAGAAAAAGGGAAAACCCGGGAAATTCCGTTTTTCCAAAACACGGGGAAAACTGCATTCCACTTTCCGAAAAAGGGAAAACACGACACTCCACTCCCCAGAGAACGGGAACACGGGACTTCACTTTCAAAACACAAAAAACACTACATGTTTTTTAAAAACATTGGAAACCATTTTTCCACTTTCGGAATACGGGAAAAACACTGACATTCCATTTTCAGACCCAACGGGAAACATTCACATTCCCCTTTGTAGAACCGGGAAAAACAGGACTTTTCCCAATTTCAGAACACGGGAAAACAGACATTCCTTTTTGTAAAACCCTTGGAAAAACATTGACATTCCGCTTTCAGAACACTGGAAAAAAAACTGACTTTCCCGGGCTTCCAGAACACAGGAAACACGGGCCCATTCTGCTTTGAAACGGGGGGGAAAAAACTGTCTTTCCCCCATTTTCCCGGATACGGGAAAAACACTGCTTTTCCCCCTCTCAGAGACGGGGAAACAATGACATTCTGCTTTCAAAATACGGGAAAAACACTGACTTTCCACTTTCAAAAAAACTAGAAACAGTGACATTCCATTTGAACACTGCAAAAATTTGGCATTCCGCTCCCCAACCCACGGGAAAAACCGCTGACTTTGCTTTAAAGCACGGGAAAACACTGACTTCTGCTTTAAAAACATTGGGAAACACTAAACTTTTCCACTTTCGGAATACTGGAAACAAGGGACATTTATATTCCCCAAAAGCCAGGGAAAAACTTCACTTTTCCTTGCAGAACACGGGAAAAACAGGGAAAATTTTCCCGTTTCAGAACACGGGGGAAAAACAGACATTCCATTTGTAAAACACGGGAAAACATTGACTTTTTCCGTTTTCAGAACACTGGAAAACACTGACTTTCCCTTCCTTCCGGGGAAAAAGGGAAAACCCGGGACATTCCACTTTTAGAACACTTGAAACATCCATTCTGCTCTCAAAGCACTAAAAAATAATGACATTCCTTTTTCCCGAACACTGGAAACAATACATCCTGCTTTCAAACCTGGAAAAAATTAAATTCCATGTGTAAACACGGGAAAGCTGATTTTTCTGCTTTCAAATACTGGAAACACTGACATTCCCCCTCTCAGAGCCCCCTGGAAACACTGACTTTTCCTTTTCAAAAAAATGGAAACACTGACTTCCATTTGTTAAATACTGACATTCCTTTGTAAAACCCCGGGGGGGGCCCAACTGACTTTTCGGCTTTCAGAGCCGGGAAAAAACTAAAATTCTTTTTTTTAGAACACGGGAAACCACGCCCTTTCTGTTTCCCCCAAAAAACCGGGGAAAAAATGACATTCCCATTTTCACAACACTAGAAACACTGACTTTTTTTTCCACTTTCGGAATACGGGAAAACCCTAAATTTTCCATTTCCCCAGAGCACTGGAAACATTATAATAGATGGAGGGTTTTGCGCTTACTATTTGAGGTTACGGTGTCTTATCTCTTTGGGGGGGTGTTTGTTTGAGTATGAGTGCCTAGGTCCCTAAAAATGAAGTGGGAGATCAAGGGGGGACCCGGCAGCTCCCAGCCCGGAAAAAGGGACGGGGCCCTTCCTTGTGGTGTTGGTGCTGTTGTTGGTTCTGCTGGGGGAACATTTTGGGGTCTGAGGCTCAAGTACACTAGCCCTGTGAAGCCGCAGGGAACGAGGGGGGCCCCCTCTCCCAAAAAAACACGGAACAAAAGGCTGGGGAACAAATGGGAAACCCCCAAAACCCCGGGGGGCATTCCATTTGTAGAACACTGGAAACATGGGCATTCCGCTTTCCCGGGGCACTGGAAACACTGACATTTTGGGTTTTAGAAAAACTGGGAAAAACTGACATTCCACTTTCAAAAAAACGGAAACACTGACATTCCCCCTTTCTGAAAACTGTAAACACTGACATTTCCCCTTCAAAAAACTGACATTCCCTTTTTTGGGAAAGCTGGAAAAAAACTGACATTTTGCTTCCAGAACCCCCGGAAAAAACTGACATTTCCCCCTTTCAAACACCCGGCATTCCACTTTTGGAATCTTTAAAAACCGACATTCCACTCTCAGAGCACTGAAAAAAAACTGACCCTTCTCCTGCAGAAAAACTAGAAACACTGGGAAAATTTGCTTTTAGAAAAACCCGGGAAAAACGAATTCTTTGCTTCCAAAAAACTGGAAACACGAAAATCCACTTTCAGAAACCCGGAAACCTGAAATTCCCGCTTTCAGGGAAAACTGGAAAACCCCTGAAAATTCTGCTTCCAGAACACAGGAAAAAACCCGACATTCTGCCCTTTCCCCAAAATCTGGAAACCCGACATTCCCCTTTTGGAATTTTGGAAAAAACTGACATTCCACTTTCCCGAAAACAGGAAAAACCCCGACATAAACATATCAAAAAACTCAAAAACAACCCAAAAATTCCCCCTTTTTTTTCTCAAAAACGTGTCAACCCCCCTTTTTTACAGTTTATGCTTGTCATTTGTTTTTCCTACATTATTTTTTTAAATTCTTTTTTTGGGCTTTACCCGGAAAAACCGGGGGCAAAACCCTTAAAAAGAGAAAACCGGGCACGTTTCCGATGTACAAGTCCGAAAATTTTTTAATTTTTGTTTTTTGAGATTTTCGAAATCAAACCTGGGCCTTTCCCTATAAAGTGGATTTTGGGGCCTTTTTTTGATTTTTTTTTTTTTTATTTTTTGTTTTTGGCTTCACCCGGGGCCTTTTTACTTTGGGCCCCCCTTGTCGGGTTTTATTGGGTGTCTCCTTTGGGGGCCTCTTTTACCCTGGGGATAATTCTTTTTACCAGCATGACGGCTTTTTGGGGTTTTTGCGGGCCTTGTCCCCAGGAAATTTTTCGTGTGGCACAAAAAAAATTTTCTAAGTAATGGGACAAGTGGGGTTTGGCTCCCCGCAAGATGGGAACAAAACCTTTTTTTTTCACGTTCTATTGTTTGTATGATCCCAAAGAAAATGGGGAACCCCAGCATTCTGTGACGAATGAAATTGGGACCCTGGTTTTTTTATTTCAGAGGGGGTTTCCAAAGGGGTTTATAGCCGGTGGGTCTAGTACCCTGGGCAAGGGGGGGGATCTCGTTTCCCCTCTGTGAAGTGCAGGGGGAAAGGTTGCCATCCCCCGTACACTTCTTCCTAAGTAATTTTCCGTCTGATGTATTATCATGGGATTAGGGGGATAAACCCCCGCCCAAATTCGGCCCATTTTGTCAAGCTCATTCCCTCGGACCCTATTTGGGGGGGGAACCTTTTTCTAACCCCCGTTTCAAAAATCCCCTTTGCCATGGGAGATGGTATTTAGAAGGGGAAAATTGTTTAGTGGGGGGGCGCGCTGAAGGCAGGTCGATGGCTTTTTTGGGGGCTGTATGTTGACCCAGTTTTCTTCCCTGGCTTAGTGCTCCCATGATAGCAACTGCCTTTTGCCTGTAGTGAGGGGGGCCCTTTTCTGTTTTCCCCCCTGGATTTGTGGCCTCCCTTCTGCGTAGCCAGCGCCTTTCAGTGGGGGTCAAAAGGAAAACGACGGAGTGATGGTTGGGAAAGACCTCTGGGTTCTGCCTTAGGCTAGGCGTGGGGTATTCATTCTTTTTTTTTTGGGTTCCATTCCTTTAACCCGGGTTTTTTGTCACCGGGGGGAGCTTCGACAAAAATCAGAGTGGGCTTTTGTGAGACAGCCAAAGGGGTTTTTCCAAAAAGCTCGTTATTGTTCTAGGCGGGTTTATATTTTTTTTTCCCTTTGGCCTTTTATTTTCCCGGGGGCCCCGGATGACATTTGATAAAAATTGTGCTGCCATTAGATCGATTAAAGAGGCCACCGGGGCACCCAAAAATGACCCTGGCGGGTTTTTTTTTGGGCTGTCTCCAGTTGGGGCTTTTTATTTTTTTTTAATTTCCCCCCCCCCCGAGCAAGGGAGGCATAGTCTAAAATGGGCCCGACTGCATGTACATAAATGATCTTATTTCTCTATGTCTGGCCCTTATGGTCCCTTTTACCATTGGTCTCCTGACAGACAGTCTTGATTTTGGGGGTTTGGTCAAACCCGGGGGCTGGCCTCCTTGCGGTTGAGGGGGCTTCTTCGGCTGTCAGGCTATCCCTGGGCCATTGGGTGGGTTTGGGGACCTTTGGTAGCTCTGATTTTGTGTGTTTGGGCTTTTTTTTGGTCAGGGTGTTTCGGGGCATTGTTTTTTTGCTGGGGCCCTTTCCTGGGCAGGGGCAATTGTTCTGATTCTGGGTTTTGGAAACGAATCAGCCTGGTTTTGGGTTTCCCGTGAGGGCATGGCCGGGGGGGAGTGGGGAGGGGGGTCTCGTCCCGGGGTGGGGGGGAGGATGGGGCTGGTTTAGCCCTTTCCAGCTTCCTTCCCTTTAGGACTGCGACAGTCTTGGTCAATGCCGTCATGGCGACCGCGACTGCCTTCTCGGCCTCTTCACTCGTCCTTCCCAAGGCTGTTGCCACTGCTGTGACTACAGCAGTCAGCAGGATCGACATGTCCCCCTCATCGAGGAGGAGGTCTTCTGCTTTTGGGGAGGACTTTGTGGTGCTGTTTGAACCTTTATTCCTGTGGTTCTTCTGCACTTGTTTCATTCTGGGGAACTCCTGTTTGTCGGAGATCTCCGGTTTCGGCTGGGGGGCGGCTTCCTTCCTCTTAGGAGGTCGGGAGGCCTTTTCACTTTTGTTCTTCCCCCAGACATAGGTGCCTGGGGGGGGGGCTTCTTAGCAACCTCTTGCCGCCTGAGGGCCGCCTCTTTCCTGACAGAGCAAGCCAGGCTCCAGGCGTGATGCCTCTTGGCATGTTGGGACATTTGGCTGTTGTGTCCCTGTTTTCTTTTTTGCAGGCCTTAATGCACACTTCGGTGTTGTGTGCCTTGTTGCAGACACCACATTTTGGCTTGGCTGTGCAGCTAGCCTGGTGGTGTCCATACTTTTGGCACTTGAAACACCAGAGTGGATCAGGCACGTAGTCTGAGGGGGGCTCAGAGACCTTCCTGGCCTGGGTGCTGGCCTGGAGGGGCCAGCACGAGAGTCCATCTGTTGGACAATCTGGTGGACAGACATATTTTTAGATGTTTTTTCTGTCTTGTCCACCATCTTGGCAGCAGGCGTGACAGTGTCATCCTGTGCTCGGGGTTTTCTTTTGCCACCCAGAGGCACGTACGGCTTCAGGGTGGCTGCCGTGGTCTGGACCTTGCACGGGTCGTCTGTGGGGGGTTTTTGGTTTGATTTTCCATGTATTTGGACAGTGCTTCATCCACTCACGCCCCCACTCACCACGGAATTCAACAAGGGGAAGTTGAATGTTAGAACCAATGTCTAACAGCAACGGGTGATGAGTGGATATAGCAGCCAATTAGCCGTTTGCAGCGGCACTCACGGACGGTGTGAGTACCGACGGCAGCATGACTGCTTGACCCTAGCCTCCCGAGGGAGACCAGCCGATTGACCTGACCGGGCCTGGATCAGGCCGCCTGTCTTGCTGGAATAGAGGACCAAAGAGGCGTGTTGCTAGCCGCAGGGCGTACTCATTCACGCTCAACCTCCAGGGCTCCAGTCTCCCAGGCACAAGGCTGCCACGCACGGCAAACGCGTGGATAGGTGTGAATCCCTGGGGGGAGACCCCCCACCTACAGGACGTTATTGTTGGGAACACTTTTGCTCCTCCCTCATTGAGGAGGGGAGCTCTTTCACTTTTTCCAGGCAGTTCTTCTCCATCCCACAGAGAGGACCTGTACCTTTTTTCAAAGTGAATCCCTCTTCTCTCTGAAACATCCAAAGGCTGTTTCACCTCAGTGAGAGAAGAGGGGGGTCCTACACCTGTTCCAGTAAGATCTTTCATCCCTCTGAAACAGCCAACCACAGACTACTTCATCACAGTGAGGGAGAGAAGCTAACTTTTTTTCCCAGGCGTTCCTATGGCAGGACGGGAGGTTAGTGTTCTGTCTAGCGGCAGCTATTTAGACAGAACCATGCTGAGGGCCTAACATTTTTTTTTTTTTTTTTTCAAAGTGAATCCCTCTTCTCTCTGAAACACCCAAAGGCTGTTTCACCTCAGTGAGAGAAGAGAGGTCCTGCACCTGTTCCAGTAAGTTCCTTCATCCCTCTGAAACAGCCAACCACAGACTATTTCATCACAGTGAGGGAGAGAAGCTAACTTTTATCCAGGCAGTCCCTATGGCAGAACGGGAAGTTAGTATTCTGTCTAGCGGCAGCTTTTTAGAGAGAACCAGGCTGAGGGCCTGACAAAGTGAAGGGCTCCTAACTGCCTATCGTTCCTATGCGAAACAGAGAGAGTGGCAGTCATCAGATGGTCTGCCAGAACAGTCCCTAGGAAATAGAAAGGCAACTCTATGCACACCGTAAGGCAGGCTCTCTAAGACCCCCCAGACACACCCTCCCCTGCGGGAGGTAAAGGTCTGCCCATGTCCGAGCACGAGCCCGAAGATGGGGTACAGTTCACCAGAAGGTGTGCACAGAGTTATCCTCATGCCGAAAATTCGTATAGGAAAGAATAGGCTGGAGGGCACGAAGCTACATGCAAGCACATAGCATCGTGGCAGCAAACAAGGTGGGGGGGGGGGCATCACCGTCCGATAACGCTAAGAGCCGAGGCCGGGCGCGGTACATCTCTTTAATCCGCGCATGCAAAAGCCTTCAGACCGAGAGGTCATAGTGGCTCTCTTGTCATTATCTGGCTTGCCGCCACCCGCTGCGCCCCATTGAGCGCTTTTGCCGGTACGGTCCTACCTTCGCTCTGAATCGCCCAAGTAAGGACCGATTCACCGCAGGGAGAGAAGAGAGGAGAGTCCTTCCAAGTCAGCTGCTCGGGGGCTTATTTATTTATTTTCTTTACTTATATATAAAACCGAATGGCATGAAAAAAATATCCGTATAGCGATTCTTGGCATTGACGTTGATGTCACAGACTCATTCACAGTATGCTACTATGTAAATGCCCTTTGATATACGTTTTATGTATTTTTTTTTTTTATTGTTGACATTGACGACACCATGAAAAACAGTTGCCGAATAGCATTATTATATTCTCTACAAATAAACTTCAGAGAAGAAAACAGTTGTGAAATCATAGGATCTGGGCCACTCACGACTCGAATCCTTTAGCCAATCACAGCGCCTCCAGGAAGCAAAATACAAGTCGGTTAAGCGACGTCTCGGCCGACGGGAACAGCTGATCACTGTTGCTTGTGGACGCCCACTCGTGCTTTGCACTCTGCATTTGAAGTTACAGCATTTTGCACTGACTAGTTATGCCTCAAGGAAGAGCACTACATTTTGTCTTTAAAATCGGCGATAGAAAAGCAGCTGCAAAATTTTACAGAGACATACTGGGAATGAGGGTAAGTGTTTTCTGAACTTAGGACCATATACATTTTTTTTTTCTACAGAAAAGATGATAACTGCTGTATTAAAGTAAAGTCAAGGCACATGAACAGCCATTTCAGGATTCGATTTTCTTCCATCTTTTAAAGCGTTTTTAACATTTGATGTTATTATTCCCCGGATCTTGTTTCTTGAAAGCTCATTTCTGTTTGAAGGCTTTCTTAGGTTATAAATCGGTTTGATATTTGTATCATATGATACTTGGTATTCTAGACCTTTTCGAGGATCTCAATGTAACTTAGAAATAAGTGCTCCTAAGCTGCATAATGCTTTTCCCTTGCTGTACATGGAGAAATATTTGGATTAGGCATTTTTATTTTTCAAGTGCTTCTACTAATTTTGATTTTATTGGAGTTAAATCTTTGGTTAACGTTACTGAGAGCAATGCACAGAGATAGAGGGAAATAGGCACTGCTATCTTATAGAACATTAAAAATAGAGTAATAAATAACAGAAGTACAAATGCAACAGCCTCAAATTTACCACGAAATGATGAAAATATCTGCTGCATGTCACCACAACACAATCAGACAGCCAGAGGTGTTAATGTTTGTTTTTTATAAGTTGGCATGAAGTGCGAATAAAGGGGGGTACATCCCCCCCCATCTAGGGAATAAATAGAAGGTAGGAAAGGTTAGGTTTGAATTTTGGGTTCACAGGATGGGACTTCGTCTCTGGATGTGCGTTGTTCTCAGTGACAAATGCTAAATCTTGGACAGTGGCGTGCTGAGGATTCGATTTTGAGTCTTGCTGGTATACTTTCAGTTTCCCACAGTATTACAAGGTAGAATTGGCTGTAATGGACAGAATGACAGAAAATATGAAACATTTTATCTGTAGTATTGCCTTTGCAAGTTGATAATAAGAAAGTTGTGTAATACAAAATACTTGTGAGTTTAATAGCACCATAATAATCAAAGAGAAAAAAAATTATTAATTATTACAAGAAATAAGCTGAAAAAAAATGATAATGATAATGATATTATTATTGTTATTATATTATTATTATTTATTATTTTGCTATAAGCTATATTCAGTATCAAGTTTTACATAAATAATATAGAATGTCAGCTGAGATTCTCTTTGCTTTCTAGGTGTATGAGGATATTTTTTCATTAATTTATTCTTTTTATATGCTTCATCCATTTTTAATTTAGTATTTCAAACTTTAGGTAGACCTAGTGTATCTTGACAGTTGGTGAATTCTAGTTCTTTGTTATCTATTATTATTTTTGGCAGTCCATGGTGTCTCCCCCTCCAACAGTTAGCTTGGATGCAAGCAATGTCACAATACCTGTGCCGGACCCACCCATCAGCGAGGAACCTCCTACCCAAACAGAGGTTAGGATGGCGATTTCCAAGCTGAAGATTGGGAAAGCTGCAGGCATATGTGATATCCCTGCTGAACTGCTAAAGGCTGGGGGTGAAACTATGGCTCGGGGCCTGCATACAGTCCTGACTGCCATCTGGCAGTCTGGTACCATTCCCCCTGACCTGCTGAGGGGCATGGTCATCCCTCTCTGGAAGGGGAAAAGGGATTGTTGGGATTGTAGCAACTACCGTGGCATTACACTGCTCAGCATACCGGGCAAAGTTCTCGCCCACATTCTTCTGAAACAGATCCGCAACCACCTACTGAGGCATCAGAGACTGGAGCAGTCATGATTTACTCCCTGCAAGTCCACAATAGACCATATACTTGCACTCCTAGTAATTGTGGAACACTGTCGTGAGTTTGGTTGTGGGTTGCTTGCAACCTACATCGACCTCAAGAAGGCGTTTGACTCAGTGCATCAGGAATCGGTATGGGAGATCCTGAGACTCGGGAAATGCGACACAGATTATTGGCCTAATAGCAAGCCTTTATACTGGTACTGAAAGTGCTGTAAAGTGTGGTGGGGTATGTCTAACTTCTTCCCTGTTAATTCAGGGGTGAGGCAAGGCCTTGTCCTTGCACCAACACTTTTCAACACCTGTATGGATTGGATAATGTGCAGAGCTACTAGCCAAAGTCAGTGTGGAGCAACACTAGGCAATATCAAGGTCTCAGACCTTGACTTTGCCAATGAGGTTGCTATCCTATCTGAGTCCTTGGAGTCACTGGTGGCGGCTCTTGATGCATTTAGCAATGAGGTGAATCCCTTAGGCCTAGAAGTCTCCTGGACCAAGACCAAGATTCAGGATTTTGGGGCCTGTTAGGGGAATCCGTTCAGTTGGTCCATGCTTGTGGCGAGGACGTTGAAGTTACAGAGAGTTTTACATGCCTTGGTAGCATAGTCCATATCTCTGGGCTGTCAGACCAAGAAGTCAATAGACGGATTGGTCTGGCAACAGGAGCCATGAACTCGATCAACAAGAGCATTTGGAGATGTCGGTACCTATGCAGAAGGACCAAGCTGTGTGTCTTCAAGGCCTTGATACTGCCAGTTTTGCTCTATGGAAGCGAAACCTGGACGCTATCCAGTGTCTTGGAGTCTCATCTTGATGCCTTTTGTAACAAGTCCCTTCACTGGATCATCGGGTACAGTTGGCATGACCACATGTCCAACCAGCAGTTACACTGTGAGACTGTGAAGCGAAGGGTGGATGCGGCCATGCGGCCCCATTGGCGTTAGTCCCTTGATGATGGTGTCTCCCCAAAGAGAGACAGAGAGAGAAAGCAAGAAAGAGAAAAAATAAGGTACAGAAAAAAAGTGGAGAGAGAAGGAAAAGAAGAGAGAAAGAGAGAAAGCAAGGAAGAGAGAGAGAAAAAAGAGAAGAAGGAAGAGAGAGAAAAAGAGAAGGGAAAGGGAAAAGAGAGAGAAAAAGAGAAAGAAAGGGAAAGAGAGGAAAAAAAGAAAGAAGGAAGAGAGAGAGAGAAAGAGAAAGAAAGGTAGGAAGAAAGAGGGAAAAAAAGGAGAGAGAGAAAAAAGAGAAAGAAAGGAAGAGAGAGAGAAAAAAGGGAAAAAAAGGGAAAGAGAGGAAAAAAAGAAAGAAAGGAAGAGAGAGAGAAAAAAAGAAAGAAAGGAAAAGAGAGAAAAAAGAGAAAAAAGGAAGAGAAAGAGAAAAAAAAGAAAGAAAGGGAAAAGAAGAGAAAAAAAAAAAGAAAAAAAGAGAGAAGAAAAAAAAGAAAGAAAGGGAAAAGAGAGAGAAAAGAGAAAGAAAGGAAGAGAGAGGAAAAGAGAAAAAAGGAAAAGAGGAGAAAAAGAAAAAAAAGGAAAGAGAGAAAATAAGAGAAAAAAAGAAGAGAGGAGAAAAAAAGAGAAAGAAAGAGAGAAAAAGAGAAAGAAAAAAGAAAGAAAGAATGGAAGAGAGAAAGAATAGAAGAGAGAGAAAGAATAGAAGAGAGAAAAAAAAAGAAAAAGAAAGAAAGAAAGAGAGAAAAAAAGAAGGAGAGAAAAAAAAGAAAGAGCGAGAGAAAAAGAGAAGGAAATAAGAGAGAAGAGCAAAGAGAAAGAACGGAAGCAGAGATGAAAAGAGAAAGAAAGGAGAGAGAGAGAAAAGAGAAAGAAAGGAAGAGAGAGAGAAAAGAGAAAGAAGGAAGAGAGAGAGAAAACGAGAAAGAAAGGAAGAGAGGAGAAAAAGAGAAAGAAAGGAAGAGGAGAAAAAGGAAGAAGGTAAGAGATAGAAAAGATAAAGAGAGGAGAGAGGAAAAAAGAAGAAAGGAGAGAGAGAGAGAAAAAGAAAGAAAGGAAGAGAGAGAGAAAAAGAGAAAGAAAGGAAAGAGAGAGAAAAAAGAGAAAGAAAGGAAGAGAGAGCGAAAAGAGAAAGAAGAAGAGAGAGAAGAAAAAGGAAGAAGGAAGAGAGAGAAAAAAGAAGAAAAGACAGGAAGAAGGAGAAAAAGAGAAAGAAGAGAGAAAAAGAGTAAAGAAAGAGAGAAAAAGAGAAAGAAAGAGAGAAAAAAGAAAGAAAGAATGGAAGAGAGAAAGAATAGAAGAGAGAGAAAGAATAGAAGAGAGAGAAAGAATAGAAGAGAGAGAAAGAATGGAAGAGAGAGAAAGAATGGAAGAAGAGAGAAAGAATGGAAGAGAGAGAAAGAATGGAAGAGAGAGAAAGAATGGAAGAGAGAGAAAGAATGGAAGAGAGAGAAAGAATGGAAGAGAAAGAGAGAGAGAAAAAAGAAAGAAAGAATGGAAGAGAGAAAGAATAGAAGAGAGAGAGAAAGAATGGAAGAGAGAGAAAGAATGGAAGAGAGAGAGAGAGAGAGAGAGAGAGAATAGAAGAGTCAAAGTCAAACACTTTATTCCATGAAATTACAATGGTTATTCTTTACATAAATACATTTGTATTTACATCTGTGTATTTAAGAGGTGTTCTTTTAATTTCATTTTAAAATTAAAGGAGCTGTTAATGTCTCTTATATTATCTGGTATCATGTTCCATGTCTTGGGTCCACGTATTTCCATTTGACGTGCCCCTGTATAGGATTCGATCTCTTAACAAAAAGGGAACTTTTACTTGCCGTTGTCTGGACACCTGATGTGTTCCCCTACAGTTTGCAAGGGCATTAACCATTTTGGATACTTCCATGAATAGTTGTGAATGAATAAACATGTGTCATAGCTGCATTTATGACTGACTTTTAACCTTTTGAATTTTTTGAATATGTTGGTGATGTGATCAATTTTACTGATATTACCTAGTGCTACTCTGGCAGCAAAGTTTTGTAAATTTTTGCACTGTTTGCATCTGTTCAGTTATCAATCCTCAAATGTTTTGAACAAGTAGTTAATTATGCTTAGAGCTGGAGTTTGCACAACTATTATTTTAGTGTTTCATTAGTGATTTTGATTTTTTATGTGATTAAAGATATATCACGGTACCCACTACCTTCCTGTGTATTTTGTCAACGTGTGGCTCAAATGGCATGAAGCTGGTCTAAGTTGTACGCCAGATTGGATTCACTGAAGTGCTCGGTTTGATAGAGCAGCCTTCAAATTTCTATGAATTTGTGTCCCCCCCCACCCCCCCCCCCCCCCCCCCCAAACCATTGGGAATTCTAGCTATGTTCTGCCGTCTACCTATGAATATACATTACGTTTTATGTGGGTTTAGTTTAAGGGGGGCCATTTGTGTCAAAATATATTTTGCTTGTTGTAAGAGTATGTTGAGTGATTTCTTATACGTGTTTAGGTTGTTAACTGAGTCACTCTATGAAGAAACTGGTGAATCCTTGGCGTACTTGCACTAAAAGACAGTTATGTCCTATTGTTTGATAATCATTTATGAAAATTGTAAATAGGATCGGACCTAAAATGAGCCTTGCGGAACACCGAAAGGTACTTGTTGTTTTGATGACATATCATTTATTTGATTCGTTACCAATTGGGTCCTTGTATCTAAATAACTTTGAACCAAAAGGTATCATTTTATGATTGACTATTTGTTATGGAGAATTTCATGGTTGACACTATCAAATCCGTAGAAAGGTCGCATAATGTGAGCAATTTACCGAGTGATTTTTTGTCCTATGTTATTATAAATTTCAATCAGTAATTAGCATAAAGCTGTTTTTTTCTAGTAGATAACCTATTTCTAAACCATGTTGTGTTTTATCGATAGTAAGTCATTGGCCTCCAGGAAACTCGTCGTTGATTTGCTACAATTTTTTTCAAGAATTTTAGATAAGATAGGGTAGTATAGTAATAGGGTGGTAATTATTGAAACATCGTCTATATCCCTTCGATTTGAAAATTGGTGTTATTATACCATGTTTCCAAGTGACGGAAGACACCAGTAACCAGAGAGGTGTTAATAATGACTGTCCAGATAATGTACAGTTTGCAAGGTAGACTATCCTCTGATAAAGCGCAAAGCAATGCCGTTTGCTCCTACAGTCATTTGTTTTGTGAAGATGTTTTTTATTACTAGATGATTGTTGCTAGTTTCCTGGGTTGTGGTCTGAAAAAATTAGTTGTAAGCCTTGTCCCTATCTGTGTTTTGGTTGTAACGTAGAAGCAATGTTTTTGCTCCTAAGTTAGTTTTCCAGTTTTTGAAAAAATAAATTAAAATGGTCGTTTTGTTATCTTTTGTATGGGCCCCTATGCCATCATTAGTGAGGTGGCTTTTGTGAGGCACTAGTGTCCTTTTTGTAACAATTTCTCATGTTTTAACTAGAAGTTGTCCTTATATTCCTGTGAATTTATTTCTGAAATAATTTCTTTTTGCCGTTAAATTATAATATTTACATTTTCTTTTTGACTTTATATCTACCTAAGGGCGGCCTCATGTTATGTCTTTTAAGGCTTGGTGGCATTGTTCTATCACTAATGGCTCCTGAAATGTCTCATTTATCCTGGAGCGGGGGACCGTCGCTCAGTTCATGTTACGTATGGAGCCAGTGCATCATGCTGCATTTAATAACTTTCTGTAAGGATAGTTACTTTGGTCGTTGACATTATCTGTCATGAAATTATTTGATAGAGTACTTTCTTTAGACAAGATAAGCTCGCAGAAAGATTGAGGTTATAAGTGTTTTTTGAAATCGCGAAAGTTTTTATTACTGTGGTCGCTTTTTGTTTTCTTGTATATTTAAGGTCATCGTAATAAGTTCATGGCACGGGTGAACATCAAGTAAAGAAAATGTCTGATCTGTTATTGAATTATTAAATCCTAATAGGAAGAGGGTGTTTTTCTGTAATCGTGTAGGCTTATCCATTATTTGTTCATTTTATTTTTATTAATCCGTCTTAGCTAACTTAGCATTAGATTTTGTTTAAATCCATCATTTAGGTCACCTAAGATGAAAATCGGTTTCTGTTTTGACATTTCTCTAAAAAACCTTTCCAAGTATTCAAAAGATTCAAGGTAGCATGGGGTGCCTATAGACAGCGCCAATAATTAAGGAAGGAAGCATGTGGTGCTTTGTAGGTAACCCAGACATCATCTACAGCAGTATTGCTAACTGCTGTAGCAGATATCCAGTTTGACTTCAGGGCGTCCCGTACATATATACATACTCCTCCTCGCCCTGCATCACATCTATAAACTTGAAAAATTTGGAATGATTAATGAAATTACTGGCCATTTCCTGGTGAGCCATGTTTCATTTATGGTATAAAATGTCTATGTTTCTCTCCTCAACTAGCATTTTAATTTCTCAAAATGTCGAGGAGAGATTGAGCCTTTATATTATCTATTTTTTATGACACATTATGCTATCTGGTCACAGTAACCTGTCGGCGTTGCCTTGTCAAACATTCTGATCGCGCTTGTACTTGTTTCTGTTTAAGGACACTTTAACATTGTCAGGGAAAGCATCAGTCTATAAACAGATCGGGCTTTATGTCCTTTCCCCCGTGAAGCTGGTGTAGTAGTCATGTGTCATCACTGTCTTATGGGCTTTCACACTTGAAATGTTTTGAAACTTTTCAATAATTGTTTTCTATGTCCTCTTTCGTTGTGTCTGGGTGACAACGAGGTGGAGTAGAGTTAGACTGTGTTTGACCGATCCTCCTTCAAACGGCTTGGGTGTTTGGGTTTTTCTCCATCTTTTTTTCTCTTATTTCCTTGATATTACTTTGGTGTAATTGTCTTCATCAACATTTGTTAGACTTTGTTCGTTCTGCATAGTTTGTTAATGAGATGAAATGGTGGCACTCTGGATGGAGGGGGGGGGGGGGGGCAGTAGTAGGGCTGTAGCCCCTTCCACCTGCTGCTGAGGTGTTTCCTCCCAGTGGCAGTTGGGGTCGAGTGGTTCAATTTGCTCTTCATTCCTGTTTTATATATATATATATATATATATATATTATATATATATATATAAGTCTATATATAAGCTCCGTGTGGTGTTACTTGTGTAGAAGCTTCAACCTTGGTCCTTCTTTGGCGTTTGGTTTTGGGGCTGACGGGGGAGGGGTCTTAGTTGACTTAGGGGAGCGGGGAGTCCCTGTATGGGCCGGGGTCTGGCTGGCTATGAGCGCCGGGTGAGGGGCACGTGTAATCGGTCCAGCTTGAGTTGAAGGTCGGCGAGTCAGCAAGGGCGCGACAGCTGGCTTGCCGTGTGCCGTGAAGAGGGGAGGGTTTTGGGGGGAAAGACTGCGGTCGTGGGTATGAGCGTGGATGGTGTGGAGGAGGGGTTTGGGGTGGAAGTAGGTTTGTGACTGGGGGAGAGTGTAAAGGGAAGGTTTTCGTTAGGTGGTCTGATCCATGGGTGGGGTATGGGAGGTAGGGGGGTTCCTGTGTGACCGATACGTCCTCTTCTTGTTTTTGCTCTATAATTTTGTTAATGGATAATGTGCTGTTCGTAGACATTCCGAGCAGCAAGTCAATTTTGTTTCTCGATCAAATTTTGATCAGTGAAGGAGGGCCATCCAGGTCTTTTTTTTCTTCGTTCTTTACTCTTTTTGGAAAAATTTAACAAAAGGAGTAGAAATACCTGATTTTCTTAGGCGGTGACCAATCTGTTGGGGGAGTGGTCCGTTGTAGTTGTTTGAATACACTATGTATTGATTATCGACACCTGACAATCAGTGTGCACGATAACGTTTTGTCATCCTTTTGGTGTCCCGTGTCGTATTCCTGGGTTTCTGGGTATGATAAACTGATTACAATGTTAATGGGCTTGTTTCGATTTCAGCCGGCTGTAATATTTTTTTTATATGATCCATATGACCGACCTTGCCAAGACTTTTTAGTAGCCACGAAACACAGAATTGTTGTTCTAGCACTATTGTTAGACCTGCCGAATTGATAGATTCTTTTCAACTGATTTCCACTGTTTTGCACTGGTATCACTGCTATTACTGCTAAGGGGTCCCTCACCCTGGGCCGGGGGGCAGCCTTGACCCTGGCTGCCATGGGGGTGCCCATCCTCGTGGGCGGGGAGGCAGCTCTGACCCACGCTGCCGGGGTCAGGATTGAGGTCCCGGTACCCTGGGAGGGGGCACATTACCCTGAGCTAAGGGTCCCTTTTCTCTGGGGATAAGAGTTCGTGCTAGCTGCCGCGAGGAGAGCCACCAGGGAGGCCCCCTGGTTTGGCCCCCTCAAAACCGGGAAGGGGTCCGATTAAACCCCTCTGACACTGCGGGACCATGAGAAGGCTTGGTTTGCTGATTGCGGTGGCTGCGGCGAAGGGGAGCAAAAACACGCAACGATCACCACGGCGCTAGACTCGAGAGAAGAGAGAGAGAGAGAGAGAAGAGAGAGAGAGAGAGAGAGAGAAGGAAGAGAAAGAGAGAGAAAAATGGATGAGAAAGAGAGAGAAAATGGATGAGAAAGAGAGAGAAAATGGATGAGAAAGAGAGAGAGAATGGAAGTAGAAAGGAGAGAGATAGAGAGAGAATGGAAAGAAGAGAGAGAGAGAGAGAGAATGAAGAGAAAGAGAAAGAGAGAGATAGAATGGAAGAGAAAGAGAGAGAGAGAGAGAGAATGGAAGAGAAAGAGAGAGAGAGAGAGAGAATGGAAAGAAAGAGAGAGAGAGAGAGAGAGAGATGGAAAGAAAGAGAGAGAGAGAGAGAGAGAGAATGAAAAGAACGAGAGAGAGAGAGAGAATGGAAAAAAAGAGAGAGAAGAGGAGAGAGAATGAAAAGAAAGGAGAGAGAGAGGGGAGAGAAAGGGAAAAAGAGAGGAGGAGAGAAATGGAAGAGAAAAGGAGGAGAGGAAGAATGGAAGGAAAGAGAGGAGAGAAAGGAAGAGAAAGAGAGAGAGAGGAGAAAATGGAAGAGAAAAGAGAGAGAGAGAGAAGGGAAAGGAAAGGGAAAAAGGAGGGGAGAAGAGAATGGAAGAGAAAGAGAAAGAGAGAGAAAAGGGAAAGGGGAGAAAGAAAGGGAAAGAAAATGGAAAAAAAGAGAAGGAGAAAGAAAACAGAAAAAGAGGAGAGAGAAAATGGAAAGAAAAGAGAGAGAAGAGAGAAAGGGGGAAAAAAAAAAGGGAGAGAAGAGAGGAAAGGAAGAGAAAAAGGAGAGAGAGAGGGAAGGAAAGAAAGAGAGAAAGAGAGAATGGAAGAAAAGGAGGAGGGGAAAAGAGAATGGAAGAAAAGAGAGAGAGAATGGAAAAAAGAAAAAAAGAGAGGGGGAGGAAGGGAATAAGAGAAAGAGAGAGAGAGAGAGAAAAGGAAGGAAAGAAAAGGAGGGGGAAAGGGGGAAGGAGAAAAGAGGGAGAGGGGGACAGAGAGAAAAAAAAAAAAGAGGGAAAAGGGGGGAAGGGGAAAAGAAAAAAATGGGGGGAAAGGGGGAAATTTAAAGGGAGAGAGAATGAAATTTAAGGGGGAGAGGGGGGGGAAGAGGAGGAAGAGAAAGGGAGGGGGGGGGGAGGGAGGGGGGAAAAAAGAGAGAGAGAGGAGAGGGAAAGGGGGGAGAGATTGAGAAAAAGGGGAGGGAGAAAAGAAAGAAAAGAAAAAGGGAAAAGAGAGAGAGAGAGAGAAAGAAGGGGAAGGGGGAAGAGAGAAAAGGAAGGAAGGGGAAAGAGAAAAGAAGGAAGAGAGGGGGAGGGGGGGGGGCAATGCGGGAGAGAAGACAGAGAAAAAGAGAGAGGGGAAAAAAAAAAAAGGATGGGAGTAGGGGGGGGAGAAAAAAGAAAGGGGTAAAAAAGAAAAAGAGTAAAAAAAAAAAGGGGAAAAAAGAGATAGAGAGAAAAACCGAGAGAAAAAAGAAATAGAGAGAGAAAGAGTAGAGAAAAAAAGAGGAAGAAAATAAAGAGGAAAAGAGGAAGAAAGAGAGAAAGAAAGAGAAAAAGGGGAAAGGGGAGAGAGAAGAGGGAGAGAAAAAGAAAAGAAAGGAGGGAGAGAGAAAGATAAAAAAAGGGGGAGATAGCAAGGAAGGGAGAGATAGCAAGGAAGGGGGGAGAGAGAGGGAGGGAGGAAAGAGGAGGGAAAGAAAGAGAAAGGGAGAGGGGGAAAGGGGAGAGAGAAGAAAGAAAGGGAAAGAGGGAGGGGGAGAGAAAGAAAAAAAAAGAGGAAGAGAAAAAAAAGAGAGAGGAAAAAAGAGAGGGAGAGAGAGAGAGAAGAGACAGAAAAAGAAAAAGAGAGAAAGAGGGAGAGAACGAAAGAGAAAGAAAAGAAAAAGAGTTAATAGAAAGAGAGAAAGAAAGAAAGAAAGAAAAAGAGAAAGAGAGAGGGAGAGAGAGAGAGAGAAGGGAGGGAGAGAGAGAGAGAGAGAGAGAGAAGGGAGGGAGAGAGAGAGAGAAAGAGTATAAGATGTGGATAATTCTATTTCTGTTACAGGATGTGGTATAATTCTATTTCGGTTACCAGTGGACCACGTGGCTGTTTTCCACGTGGATCCAAATGTCCTAAATAAGAACCACCCGCTCAGCGAGGGCGGAGGTCACATTTTATATCTGACCTCGTTTGACCGGGAGTTTGTGTGAAGCACCCGACGCGGTAAGGTCAGCTCCGCCCTCCCTCTCCGGGCGAGCTGGCTGCGACCCGCATAACGCGATTACCCCTTTAGACAAGTCGTAGTGTCGTCGTAGCGTGTGTTCACCCCTTTACGTGTGTTTTGCGTCCCTGTCAGCCACTGTACTAGAGTACGCAGAGCCTTTTACAGTCTGGTGGCAGCGGAGGGCCGTTGCATCCTTTTGGCATGAAACACGAACACCACCCCGAAGAAAAATCCGCTCGACGCTGAAACATGTCGAAGAAAAAAAAACACGTAAGTAACACGTTTGGGCCCCTTCTTATTTCTTTTCCCTTCCTCTCCCATACATGGTTAAGCCGTTGTTTTTTGTTTGGGTTAAAAGTGCAAGGACAGCAAATGGCACGTTCTCCACTATTCTTCCACCTCAGATCGCATTTCCGTGCGATCGGTATGTGATCAATAAACATGAATATCGTTCGTTTTTAAGTAATAATTATTTTCTCTCGTTTTAGAGATTATATTGTTTCATCTACAAAAGATTTAACGCGTTCGTGATTTTATCTTATCACGAAAAACATTTCATTTTATCTCGTTCCTAACCCTCGCCCCCGACCTGACCTTCCCTTTTTCTTCGTTACGGTCACTTAGGAAGAGAAAAGTCGTTTTCCCGTCTTGACCCGACCTCACTTCTTTTTTTCCCGGTCGGTGGCGGCATGGGTAGGTCAAATGACGTTGGTACCCCTGTATTTGGGTTGTTATTTTGTGGACGCCTTGGAATTAACATAGCATCGTTCAATTGGCTTTGGTGACCACGTTCTATCGGCCGCTAGACCAAGTATGTAACGGAATTCATTAAATTAATTAGTTTTGAAAATAGTGTTGGCTTCCTCATATCATAGTGCACAGAATTGCCCGATTTGCCCAGGGGTTGCGTAAACGCTAAAGATCTGCGCCCTCGTTCGGAAAGTAGGTGCAATAACCGAAGTTATTCGTTCGGCACTTTTGAGTCGGTTTTTGACCGCGGTATGTTTGTTAATTTAAAAATAGGACTTTGGTTGACTAGATCATTAATCGCTT
>NW_023660063.1:0-10646 GCF_015228065.2 Penaeus monodon | reverse complement strand
TTTTGTTCTTCGACATGTCTTGTAGCGGTCGAGCGGATTTTCTTCGGGGTGGTGTGTTCGTGTTGCATGCCAAAAGGATGCAACGGCCCTCGCTGCCACCAGACTGTAAAAGGCTCTGCGTACTCTAGTACAGTGGCTGACAGGGACGCAAAACACACGTAAAGGGGTGAACACACGCTACGACGACACTACGACTTGTCTAAAGGGGTAATCGCGTTATGCGGGTCGCAGCCAGCTCGCCCGGAGAGGGAGGGCGGAGCTGACCTTACCGCGTCGGGTGCTTCACACAAACTCCCGGTCAAACGAGGTCAGATATAAAATGTGACCTCCGCCCTCGCTGAGCGGGTGGTTCTTATTTAGGCTTTTGGATCCACGGGGAAAAAACAGCCACGGGGCCCAAATGGTAACCGAAATAGAATTATCCACATCCTGTAACAGAAATAGAATTATCCACATCTTATACTCTTTCTCTCTCTCTCTCCCTCCCTTCTCTCTCTCTCTCTCTCTCTCTCCCCCCCTTCTCTCTCTCTCTCTCTCTCCCTCCCTTCTCTCTCTCTTTTCCCTCTTCCTCTCTTCTCTCCTCCCTTCTCTTCTCTCTCTCCCTCTCTTTCCTTTTTCTTTCTTTTTTTCTTTCTTCTTTCTATTACTTTTTTCTCTCTATTTCTTTCTCTTTCTCTTTCGTTCTCTCCCTCTTTCTCTCTGTCTCTGTCTCTCTCTCTCTCCCTCTCTTTCTTTCTCTCTCTCTTTGTTTTTCTCTTCCTCTTTTTCTTTCTTTCTCTCCCCCTCTCTCTCTTTCCCTTTTTTCCTCTTTCTTTCTCTCTCTCTCTTTCACTTATTTCTTCTCTCTCTTTCTATTTCTCTTCCTCTTTCTTTCTCTATCTCTTTCTCTCTCTATTTCTTTCTTTCTCTCGGTTTTTCTCTCTATCTCTATTTCTCTTTTTTTCTTACTCTGTTTCTCTCTTTTACTCCCTTTCTCTTTCTCTCCCCCCTCACTCCCACTCCCTTTTTTTCTTTCCCTCTCTCTTTTTCTCTGTCTTTCTCTCCCGCATTGCCCCCCCCCCTCTCTCTCTCTTCCTTTCTTTCTCTCTTTCCCCTTCCTTCCTTTCTCTCTTCCTCCCTTCCCCTTCTTCTCTCTCTCTCTCTCTCTCTTCCTTTGTCTTTTACTTTCTCTCTCCCTCTCCCTCTTTTTCTCAATCTCTCCCCTCCTTCCTCTCTCTCTCTCTCTCTTTCTCTCCCCTCCCTCCCCCCCTCTCGCTCCCTTTCTTCTTTCCTCTCTCTTCCCCTCTCCCTCTCTCTCCCTTCAATTCATTCTCTCTCCCTTAATTTCCCTTTCCCTCCATTCTTTCTTTCTCTCTCTCCCTCCCTTTCTCTCTTTTTCTTTTTCTCTCTGTCTCCCTCTCCCTCTTTCTCCCTTCCCCTCTCTCTCCCTCCTTTTCTTACTCCCTTTCACTTTCTCCCTCTCTTTCTCTTCTATTCTCCTCTCTTTTTCTTTCCATCTCTCTCTCTCTCTCTCTTTTCTTCCATTCTCTTCCTCTCTCTTTTCTCTTCATTCTCTCTCTCCCCTTCTTTTTCCCTTTTCCTTTCTTCTCTCTCTTTCTTCTCTTCATTCTCTCTCTCTTTTTTCTTTTCCCATTCCCTCTCTCTCTCTCTCTTTCTTTCCCATTTCTCTTCTCTTCTCTTTTTTCCTTCCATTCTCCTTCTCTCTCTTCTTTCTCTTCCTTCTCTCTCTCTCTCTCTCTTTTTTTCCATTTCTCTCTCCCTTTCTCTTTCTTTTCCATTCTCCTCTCTCTCTCTTCTTTTTTTTCCATTCTCTCTCTCTCTCTCTTTCTCTTCCCCTCTCTCTCTCTCTTTTTTCTCTTCCATTCCTCTCTCTCTCTCTCTTTTTCTCTCCATTCTCTCTCTCTCTCTCTCTTCCTTTTCCTTCTCTCTCTCTTCTTTTTCTTTCCCTTTCCCCCTTCTCTCTCTCTTTCTCTTCCATTTTCCTCTTTCTCTTTCTCTTCCTTCCTCTCCCCTCTCTTTTCTTCCATTCTCTCTCTCTCTCTCTTTCTCTTCCATTCTTCTCTCTCTCTCTCTTTCTTTTCCTTTTCTTCTCTCTCTCTTCTTTCTCTTCCATTCTCTCTCTCTTCTCTTTCTTTCCATTCTCTCCTCTCTTTTTCTTTCCCATTTCTCCTCTCTCTCTTTCTCTTCCTTCTCTCTCTTTCCTTTCTCATCCTTTTTTCTCCTTTTCTTTTCTATTCTCTCTCTCTTTTCTCTCTCTTTTCTCTCTCCTCTCTCTCTGAGTCTACCCGCCGTGGGATCGGGTGTTTTGCTCCTTCCGCGCAGCCCCGCAACTCAGCAAAAAAACCATGCCTTCTCATGGTCCCGGTGTAAAAGGGTAATGGACCCTTCCCCCGGTTTGAGGGGCCAACCCAGGGGCCCCCGGTGCTTCCTGGGCAGTAGCACGAACTCTTACCCCAGAGAAAGGGACCCTTAGCTCGGGGTAATGTCCCCCCTCCCAGGGTACCGGGACCTCAATCCGCCCCCGGCAGCGGGGGTCAGGCTGCTCCCCGCCCCGAGGAGGGCCCCCCCATCAGCCGGGGTCAAGGCTCCCCCCGGCCGGGGGTGAGGGACCCTTAGCAGAATAGCAGTACCCCAGTAAAAACAGTGGAAATAGTTTGATAAAGCAATCTATAAATTTCGGAGTCTAACAATAGTGCTGAAAAAAATTCTGTTTTTCGGGTACAAAAAAGTCTTGGGCAAGGTCGGTCATCTGGATCAAAAAAAAAAAATATTAAGCCGGCTGAAATCGAACAAGCCCAAAAATTTGTAATCTTTTTCATATCCAAAAAAACCCAGGAATACGACACGGACAAAAAAAGGATGAAAAAACGTTATCGTGCCACTGATGATCAGTGTGTCGATAATCAATACATAGGTAGCAACACTACAACGGAATCCCCCAACAGTTTGGGTCCCCGCCTAAGAAATCAGGTATTTCTACCCCTTTTTTTTAAATTTTTTCCAAAAGAGTACGACGAAGAAAACAGCCCTGTAAGGGGCCTCCTTCACGATAAAAATTTTGTCGAGAAAAAAAATTGATTTGTGATCGGAATGTTCTCCGAACAGCAATTATCCTTTAAAAAAATTTATAGAAAAAAAAACAAGAAGAGGAGTACGGTCACACGGGAACCCCCTACCCCCCATACCCCACCCATGATCAGCCCACCTACGAAACTTCCCCTTTTAATCCCCCCCCCCCCCGTCCAACCCCCTACCTCCACCCCAAACCCTCCTCCACCCATCCACGTCATACCACGACCGGCAGTCTTTCCCCCAAAACCCCCCTTTTCCCTCCCCAGGGCCCAGCCGTGTCTCGCGCCCTTGCTGACTCGCCGACTTCAATCAGCGAGCCGACACGTGCCCCTCCCCCGGCGCCCCTACCCAGCGACCCGGCCCATACAGATCCCCGCCCCCCCAAGTAACTAAGACCCCCCCCCCCGTCACCCCCAAAACCAACACCCCAAAGAAGACAAGTTAAAGCTTCTACACAAGAACCCCCAAACGGAGCTTAAAATTAAAATAATATATATATTAAAAATTATTTAAATTATATTATATATAATTAAAACAGGAAGAAGAGAAAATTTAAACCACTCGCCCCCAACTGCCGGGGAGGAAACCCCTCAGCAGCGGTGAAGGGGTAAGCCCTACTACTGCCCCCCCCCCCCCTCCCCAGCGTGCACAGTTCTTTAAAAACTAGCAAACGAAAAAAGCTAAAAATATGTTGATGAAGAAATTACCCCCAAAAGTAATATCAAAAAATCAGAGAAAAAAAGATTGAGAAAACCAAACCCCAAACCCTTTTAAAGGGAGCGAGTCCAAACACAGTCTTTTACTCACCATTTGTACCCAGACACAAAGAGGGACATAGAAAACAATCTGAAAATTTTCCCAAAACATTTCAAGGTGAAACCCATAAGACAGTGAGACACATGATATACACCAGTTCAGGGGGAAAGGCAAAAGCCCGATTGTTTATAGATGATGCTTTCCGGACAATGTTAAGGCCCTTTAAAAACAGAAACAATTTCAAGCCGATCAGAATTTTTGAAAAGGAACCCCGACAGGTTACTAGTGCCCAGATCGCATAAGTCAAAAAAATAGATAAAAAAATGCCAATCTCTCCTGGGGACTTTTTGGGGAAAATTAAAATGCTAGTTGAGGAGAGAACCATAGACATTTTATGCATAAATGAAAATGCTCCACCGGGAAAAGGACAGTAATTCTTTAAAATTTCCCAAATTTTAAATTTTTAAGATGTGATGCAGGGCGAGGGGGATATGTATATATGTACGGGACCCCTGAAGTAAACTGGTATCTGCTCGCAGTTAGCAATCGCGTAAAGATGTTGGTTTCCTACAAAAAAATGCTTCCTTTCCTCATTATTTGGGGGTCTATAGGGACCCCCTGCACCTATGAATTTTTAAACATTGGAAAAGGGTTTTTTGGAAATTCTAAAACAGAAACCCATTTTAATTTTGGTGACCTAAAAGATATTTAACAAAACAATGCTAAGTTAGCTAAGACGATTTAAAAAAAATAAATTTTAACAAATAATGGATAAGCCCACCGAATTACAGAAAACACCCCTTTCCCCTTGGATTTTAAAAATAAAAAACAGATCGACATTTCTTTCTTTGATGTCATCCCCTGCCAGAACTTACCGATGACATTAAATATAAAGAAAAAAAGCGACCACCAGTAATAAAAACTTTTCGGATTTTAAACCTATAACCCCAATTTTTTGCGAGCTTATCTTTCTAAAAAAAAGTAATCTATCAAAATTTTATTTACAGATAATGTCAACGCCAAGTAACTATCCTTTCAGAAGTTTTAAATCAGCATTTAGCACGGCTCCCACTACATGAAGTAGAGTCCCCGCTCCAGGGGTAAATGATGACATTCAGAGGCCATTAGTGATAAAACAAAGCACAAGCCCCTTTAAAAGTAAAAATAAATGAGGCCCCCCCTTCAGGGAGATTTTAAAGTCAAAAAAAAAATGTAAAATTTCTAAATTTACGTGCAAAAAGAAATTATTTAGAAAAATTCACAGAAAATAAGGACAACTTAGTAAAACATGAGAAATTGTAAACACTAGGCCCCAAAAAAAGCACTACTAATGATTGCATAGGGCCCATACAAAAAACCCACCATTTTTAATTTTCTTTTTTTCAAAAAATGGAAAAACTAACTTATGAGCAAACAATGCTTCTAGTTACAACAAAACCAAAAATAGGGGAAGGCTTACAAAATTTTTAGCCCCAAAACCCGTGAACATAGAAACAATCATTTAGTAAAAAAAAATTTCAAAAACAAATGCGTGGAGCAAACGGGATTGCTTTGCGCTTTATCAGAGATAGTTACCGCAACTTACATTATCTGACAGTCATTATTAACACCTCCTGGGTATGTGTCTTTCCCTCACTTTGGAAACATGGGATAATAAAACCAATTTTTAAATCGAGGGAAAAAGACGATGTAATAATTACACCCTATTACTTACTCCCTATCTTTTCTAAAATTTTTTGAAAAAATTGTAGCAAATAATGAGAGTTTCCTGGAGGCCAAGACTTTCTATCTAAAACACACTGGGTTTTTGAAAAGGTTATTACTGAAACAGCTTTTCTGAATTTCTGATGAAAAATTTTTAAAACATAGACAAAAATCGGGAAAAATTTTCTCACAAAGCGACCTTTCTAAGGGTTTTTATAGGCACCTGAAATTTCCTTAAAATTGTAAATATAAAATTTTTAAACCCTTTTTGGGTTTTAAAAATTATTTAGATACAAGGACCCAATGGGAAGAACAATAATGATATGTCACAAAAAAAAAAGTACCTTTTGGTGTTCGCAAGGCTCTATTTTTGGCCCTCCTATTTACAAATTTTCATAAAATTTTTCAACAATAGCCCATAACGTCTTTGTGCAGTACGCCCAAAGATTTACAGTTTTTTCATAGTGACTCGTTAAAAAACCTAAACACGTTAAAAAAACATCAACATACTTTACACAAGCAAAATTAATTTTTTAAAAATGGCCTTTAAAATAAACCCCCATAAAACTTAATGTATATTATAGGTAGTCGGCAGAACATAGTGAATTCCCCAAAGAAACAATCATAGAAAATTTTAAGGCTGCTCTACAAAACCCAGCACTCAGTGAAAATCTAGGAGTAAATTTGACAGCTCATGAATTTGAGCCACCGTGACAAAAAACACGGAAGGTAGTGGGTACCCGATATATCTTAATAAATAAAAAATCAAATCACTAAGAAAAAATAAAATATAGTTTTGGGAAAATCCCGCTCAAACATAATTTAATATTTTAAACATTTTGGGGTTGACTAAAAAGACCCAATGCAAAAGTGCAAAATTACAAAACTTTTCTGCCAGAGTAGCCAAGGGAAAAATCAGTAAATTGATACTCACCCCCCATATCAAAAAAAATTAAAGGTTAAAGGGTTTATTCTAAATGCAGCTAGACACATGTTTATTTATTTAAACTTATTTATGGGGAAATTTCCAAAATGGTTAATGCCCCTTTCAAACGTAGGGAACACATAGGTTCCGACCGGCAAGTAAATCCCTTTTTTTTAAGAGATCGAATACCTATACAGGGGCAGTCAAAGGAAAAAACGTGGCCCAAAAACAGGAACATGATACAATAATAAGAGACATTAACAGTCCTTTTTAATTTTAAAAAGAAAATTAAAGAACACCCCTTAAATACACAGATGTAAATACAAATGTTTTATGTAAAGAATAACCATTTAATTTCAGGAAAAAAGTGTTTTACTTTGACCCTTCTTTTCTTTCTTTTTCTCTCTTTCTCTCCTTCCCTTTTTCCCTTTTTCTCTTTCCTTTTTTTTCCCTTTCCCCTTTTTTTTTTTTCCCCTTCTTTTTTCCCTTTCCTTTTCCCCCTTTCTTCCATTTTTTCCCCCTTTCCATTCTTTCTTCTTTTCCCTTTTTTTTTTTTCCTTCTTTCTCCCCTTTTTTCTCTTTTCTTCTTTTTTTCCCCCTTTTTTTTTTTTTTTTTTTCTCCCCTTTTTATTTTTTCCTTTTTTATTCTTTTTTCTTCTTTTTTTTTTTTTATTCTTTCTCTCTCTTTTTTTTTCCCCCCCCCCCCCCCTTCTTTTTTCTTTTCTCTTTTTTCTTTCCTTCTTTTTTCTTTTTCTCTCTTCTTTCTTTTTTTCTTTTTTTTCTCCTTTTTCTTTTCCTTTCTTTCTTTTTTTCTCTTTCCCCCTTTTTCCTGTTTTCCCCCTTTTCCTTTTTCTTTTTTCTCTTTCTTTTTTTCTCTCTCTTTTCCTTTTTTCTTTTTCCCCTTCTTCCTTTCTTTTCTTTTTCTCTCTCTTCCTTTTTTCCTTTTTCTTTTCCTTCCTTTTTTCTCTTTTTCTCTCTTTTTTTCTCTTTTCTCTCTCTCTTCCTTTCTTTTCTTTTTTTTCCTTTTTCCCTTTTTTCCCCCTCTTTTTCTTTCTTTCCCTTTCTTTTTCCCCTTCTTTTTCTTTCTTTTTCCCCTTTCCTTTCTTTTCTTTTTTCTCTCTCTTCTTCTTCTTCTTTTTCTCTCTCTTCTTTTTTTTCTCTTTTTTCTCTTCCCCCCTTTTTCTTTTTTTTTCCTTCTTTTCCTTCTTTCTCTTTTTCCTCTTTTTCCCTTTCTTTCTTTTTTCTCTCTTCTTTTCCTTTTTTTTCCTTTTTCCTTTTTTCCCCTTTTCCCCCCCCCCTTTTTTTTTTCCCCCTAAATTTTTTTTCCCCTTGGCCCCCCAAAAAATTTTTTCCCCTTTTTTTTTTTTTTTCCCCTTTTTTTTTTTTGGGCTTTAAACCCCTTTTTTTTTTTTTTTTTTTTCCTTTTTTTTTTTTTTTTTTCCCCTTTTTTCCTTTCCATTTTTCCCCCCTTTTCCCCCCCATTTTCCCTTTTTTTTCCCCCCTTTCCTTTTTTCCCCCCCTTTTTCTCCCCCCCTTTTTTTTTCCCCCCCTTTTTTTCCCCTTCCTTCCTTCTTTTTTTTTCCCCTTCTTTTTCCTTTTTTTTTTTTTTTTTTTCCTTTTCCATTTTTTTTCCTTCTTTCTTCCCCCCTTTTTTCTCTTCTTCCTTTTTCTCTTTCCTTTTTTCTTCTTTCCATTCTTTCTCTCTTTATTCTTTCTCTCTTTTTTCTTCTCTCTTTCTTTTTTTCTTTTTTCTTCTTTTCTTTCTTTTTTCTTTTTTCTTTTCCTTCTTTTTTTTTCCTTTTTTTCTCTTTTTCTTCTCTTTTCTTTTTCTTTTTCTCTTTTCTTTTTCTTTTCTTTTTTCTTTTTCTTTTCTTTTTTTCTCTCTTTCTTCCTTTTTTTCTTTTTTCTCTCTTTCCCTTTTTTCTCTTTTTCCCTCTTCCTTTCTTCCCTTTTTTCTCTCCTTTTCCTTTTTTCTCTTTTTTTCTCTCCCTTTCTTTCTTTTTCTCTCTCTTTCCTTTCTTTTTTTTTTCTCTCCTTTTCCTTTTCTTTTCTTTTTCTCCTCTTTCCTTTTTTTCTCTTTTTTTTCTTCCTTTTTTTCTTTTTTTCTCTCTCTTCCTTTTTTCTCTTTTTCTCCCTTTTTTCTTTCTCTTTTTCTCTCTCTCTCATTCTTTCTCTTGCTCTCTTTTTCCTTTTTCTCTTTTTCCTCTCTTTTTTCTTTCTCTTTTTCTCTCCTCTTCCTTTTCTCTCTCTCTCTCTCTCTCTCTTCCTTTTTTCTCTCTCTCTTCCTTTTTTCTCTCTTTCTCTCTTCTTTTCCTTCTCTCCCCATTTTTTTTCTGTACCTTATTTTTTCTCTTTCTTGCTTTCTCTTTTGTCCCCTTTTTGGGGAGACACATATCAAGGGACTAACGCCAATGGGGCCGCTGGGCATCCACCCTTCGCTTCACAGTCTAAGTGAATGTGGTTGGACTTTGGGGTCATCCCAAAAACGCCCCGAGATCCAGTGAAGGGATTTTTAAAAAAAGGCATCAAGATGAGACTCCAAGACACTGGAAGGTCCAGGTTTTGTTCC
This sequence comes from Penaeus monodon, assembly GCF_015228065.2. Taxonomy (NCBI): domain Eukaryota; kingdom Metazoa; phylum Arthropoda; class Malacostraca; order Decapoda; family Penaeidae; genus Penaeus; species Penaeus monodon. Next base: position 1,620 of record NW_023660063.1, on the reverse strand, counting down.
TAGGCAAAAAAATGGCAGTATCAAGGCCTTGAAGAAACAGCTTGGGCCTTTTGCATAGTAGACATCTCCAAATGTCTTGTTTACGAGTTCAGGGCCCGTTCCCGACCCAAACGTCTATTTATTCTTGGTCGACAGCCCAGAGATATGGACTATGCTACCAAGGCATGAAAACTCTCTGTAACTTAACGTCCCCCCACAAGCATGGACCAAGAAGGATTCCCTAAAAAGGCCCCCAAAAACGAATCTTTGGCTTGGTCCAGGAGACTTTAGGCCTAAGGGATTACCTCTTTCTAAATGCATCAAGAGCGCCACCAGTGACTCCAAGGACTCAGATAGGATAAACCTCATTGCAAAGAAAGGGTTTGGGCCTTGATATTGCCTATGTTTCTCACACGACTTTGGTAGTAGCTCCCATTATCCCAACCTACAGGTGTTTAAAAGGTTGGGCAAAGGCAAGGGGCCCGCCTCACCCCTGAATTAAAAAAGGGAAGAAGTTTGACATACCCACCCACTTTTCAGCACTTTTAGTACCCGTATAAAGGTTGCTATTAGGCCCAAAAATCTGTTCGCATTTCCCCAGTCTCAGGATCTCCCCTACCGATTCCGATGCACTGAGTCAAACGCCTTTGAGGCGATGTAGGTTGCAAGCAAAACCCCAACCAAACTCACGACAGTGTTCCAAATTAATAGGAGGCAAATATATGGTCTTTGGGGCTTGAGGGAGTAAAAACGATGCCCAGTCTTATGGCCCCAGAGGTGGGTTTCGGGTCTTTCAGAAGAAGGGGCCTTTTTACATTTCCCGTTTTCCAATCCCCCCAATCCCTTTCCCTTTCCGAGAGGGATGAAAACCCCCATGCCCCCCAGCAGGCAGGGGGAAAAGGTACCCGACTGCCAGATGGGTACACACACAAACCACTCATAAATATATATGACGTGTGTGTGTGTGTGTGTGTGGGGTTTTTGTGTGTGTGTGTGTGTGTGTGGTGTGTGTGTGTGTGTATGTGGTGTGTTGTGTGTTGGTGTGTGTGGTGTGTGTGTGGTGTGTGTGTGTGGTGTGTGTGTGTGTGTGAGTATGATTTGGAACACAAAAAGAAAAAAACGGATTTTTTGATAATGAGACAGCAGTTGAAGAGTAACCCGTTCATGGGGTACTTCGAATCGAGCTTTTTTCCTTTCCTCTCTCTTAGTCCTATATTTGGGTGAGACATGCGCGATGTCTTGCTTTTGCCTCATGGACCCTGTCTGTTCCCCGGGTTGCCCCATGTGCTAACTTCTCTCCCCTCTTTTTCATCCGTTTAGGGGAAGGGAGGTTTACAAAGGTTTTTTCTTGGCACCCTTGTTTGCTATAACAGGGAAAACCTGCACAAAGGGAGACAAAGTCCATGGACGAGTGGTGGAGCACCCCATGTTTCTCGACGCCTTCCCCGGAGACCCCCGTACGGGCTGTAGAATTTCTTTTGGCGTTCGTTCTCCAAAAGGGCTACCTCGGGTGGTCTCGGGTCGCGTTTCCCGGGCGCGGCGGGCCCCTACCACGACTCCTCCTAAAGAGACTCCTACCTGCCCGTCCCCAGCCTACCCCACACGAGTAGATGTACCTCCCCCTCGCCCTCACCCCTCAAC
>NW_023660062.1:17500-20063 GCF_015228065.2 Penaeus monodon | reverse complement strand
TGTTTGTGGGTAAGACACCCCCGGGGGGGTTTTTTGGCATAGGGGTTATGGGGATTTTGGTAATTTTGGGTAAGATAGCGATATAGCATTTGTGGTGTGGCACTGGTTTGTATTGCTGAGAAAAGGAGGGGATGCTGCTACTAAATACTCTAAAGTGGTGGGGGGATTCTCTAAACCTTTTCCCCTAAATAGCTTCAGTTTTGCTCTCGATCAGCCACTACTTTTGGGGCGTTTTTGTGCAGTGGGGAGGGGCCCTTTTTTGCTACCACACTAAATCATGAGTGTTTTCCCGGGCATTGCACGTAAACACTTATTGATATAAAAGGGTTTTCTCCTTCTGGGGGGTTTTTTCCCCCTGTACTTTGTGCATGGAAGTTTGATGTCCCTCTCAAACCCCAAAATTTTGTTTAAAATTTTGGGCCCTTGCTTTATTTGAAAAGGGGTTTTTGATATATTTTCCCACCAAAGGGAAAGCATTTTAAATGCTCTCCCCCTTTTCCCCCAGTCTGTCTTGGTATAATGAGCTGTACTTAAATTTAAAATGCTGCTGAATTTTCCTCAGTACTTCTCAGAGTTTTGGACCAAAAGGTTGATTAGGGGAAAGTTCTTCTAACCAGTTTCACTATGTTGCTCTAAAAGACGGGCCCAAAATGTTTTTAAATATGTTCAATTTTTTCTTTCTTTTTCTTTCTTTTTTTAAATCAAACTTTAGGGCCACGGGTTTTCCTTTTACCAAATTTTCAAATTAATGTTAGATAGGCTTGTGAAATCATCCTCACCTCTTTCCCAAGGGGGGATGGGGCCCACATTTTATTCTCTTCATAAGAAAAATTTCCACAGGTCTCGTACCTGTTATTTTGCAACCCCCTACAAGGGTCTGGCGTGACGTATATTCTAAAGGGGAGTTTCCCAGAACACTTTTTTATCTTATTAAAGGCTTTCTTGCCACAGACCCTTTTCCAAAATGTTTTTCTGTAGCCGGGCTGGGCCTTTTTCTTGTAATACGAATAAAACAGTAATGATCTTTAAAAGAGATAGCAGTGGCTAAACTGGGGCCCTTGAAAAAAAAGGGGGTGAAAGATTGGAAAGGGGGGCATTGTCCCCGGGCAGGTGGGGGAAATGGATGGATGACACTTAACCCATTGCCCCATGGGTGGCATGTACGTACTGCCATGGCATGGCGGACCAAACTGCCGGGGGCACAATGCACATGCCATAGAGTATGTTTTTGGGCATCCCTGAGTTTTTTTTTTGTTCAAACCCAAAGATTTTTTTTTTGCCAGTGAAAAATGTGGGTTAAGTCCCGGGTTTTTAAAAACTTTTTTCATTTTTAAACCCTGCAAAAAAAAAAAAATGCAACAAAAAATAATTTTTAACTCCATGATTGCCAATAATGAAAACTGGAAAAAACCATTTTCCCTTTTTAGTTTTTAGAAAAAATGGGATGGGATGCTGGTAAATTTTGGGATGAGTGGTCGCACATGCTAGGGCCCAAAGATATAAGCCCCCGCAGCGAGGCCCGGCCAGTATAAAACTACCCTCAGATTAGGGTTTAATTCTTTTCAGATAGGCAAGGGGAATATCTGTTATCAAAGGGAGGGCAATGGCTTCAGTTTCCAAGGATTGTTTTTTCCTTTCACTTCCTCTTAAAACTGATTTAGCCCAAATTTAAAAGAAGGGGGAGGTACTGAAAAAAGAAGAGTAAGTGCAGCAATAACAAAGATGGCATGGAAATAGTTCTTGACAAGTGTTCACTGATTAGATAGTTTGCTTCTTACAGAAAGTCATACTGTAATTGGTGACTGGGAAGAGATGTGATTGACAGCAGTGATGATAAGATTAGTTGTGTTGGCCAGTCTAACAAAATTATCAAATAACAGATAATTCTGGCTGCCACTGTTGCGAATTTGCACATTGATGATATGGGTCACTATGCTATTCATCCTGGATTATTAGTGATCTTGTAGTTAAAGAGCCATCTGTAACACAGATAATTGAGCTTTGGTAGGGCTCTGTCACCTAGATTGTTGTGTGCTCTGCATCTCTCTCTCTCTGATCTCCTCTCTCTGTCTTACTATCTGTCTCTCTCTGATCCTACTCACTCTATCTCTGCATCTGCATCTCTCTCTCATTTTCACCCAATCACTCATTATGAATACAAACCAATTGAAGTTTCAAGCATTGTAGATCTTTTCGCACGAAATTTGCAGTGTCAGACTACGACTGTTGAGGAGTCGATTGCCTCACTCTACCCAGAGCTAATGAACAACAACAAAACGAGTGGGAATGGGCCTCCCTGGATACGTGTTCTTTCCTCTCTAGAGCCACATAATTGAAAGCATCGCTCAGTGTGATGAGTAAGTACCTGTCTGAACTGGAATTCTCTCTCTCTCCTCTATCTCTCTCTCTCTCTCTCTCTCTCTCTCTCAATCGTCCTCGTCTCTCTCTCTCTCATATATATATATATATAATTAAATATATATATATTAATTATATTATAATATATATATATATATTAATTATATATATATGTATATATGTTATATATATGTATATATGTATA
>NW_023660062.1:0-12500 GCF_015228065.2 Penaeus monodon | reverse complement strand
CGCAACAATGTAGCACACAGACATAGACCTAAACTGTTAATTCTATGACCAAGATCTATCAACAACTTTATTTTTTATTGCCCTTACCTTTTTTCAGTGAGACAAGGTGGTGCTTGTAACACATCATCACCTCTTCTCTGACATGTCCTGGATGAGCATCTTACATACACATCGAACTATAAACAAGGCATTGTGTGCCTGCCATGTGAACACACTGCTGCAAAGAGTTCCATGTTTTTCTCATTAATTCTGTAATGCTGTATGTAAATATTCTGCAAAAATACCATACTGACCACTGAATATAATTAACTCATAGCCAACAGTATTTTTCAAATACATTTTCATGGAGTCAGCTGAACGCAAGACCTAAAAGAGACTTTCACATGTACCATATGTATATATATACTCTATATAACAATAAATATTATATATTATATATATATATATATATCTATATATATATATATAATATATATATACTATAATTATAATATATATATTATAAAATATATATATATATTATAATTTATAATATATAATTATATATATTATTTTTAATATATATAGAATATATATATAATTATTATTATAATATATATATATATATAAAATAATATATATATATATATATATTAATATATATAATATAATATATATATATTTTTTATATATATATATAAAAAAAAAAAAGAAAAAAGAGGGGAGAGAGAGAGAAGAGAGAGAAAATTCCAGTTCATGACAGGTACTTACTCTCACACTGGCCGATGTTTTCAATTCTTGGCTCTAGAGAGGAAGACAGTTGGGGAGGCCACATTCCACTCGTTTTTTTGTTTTCAGTAGCTCTGGGTAGATGGGGCAATCGACTCCCCCAAAAACAGTCGGTAGTCTAAACTGCAAATTTGGGGGAAAAAAGATTACAATGCTTGAACTTAAATTTTGTTTTGTATTCATAAGAGTGATTTGGGGGGAAAATGAGAGAGAGTCAGATGCAGAGTAGAGGAGGTAGGATCAGAGAGAGAAAAGTTAAAACAGAGAGAGGCAGGACAGAGAGAGAGAGATGCAGAGCACACAACATCATAGGGGACGAGCCCCCACCAAAGCTCAATTATTTGTGTTTTCAGTGCTTTTAAACAAAATCCAATAATCCCGTATGAATGCTATGACCATATACAATGTGCAAAATTTTGCAACACAGAGAATATCTTTATTTATATTTTGTTTGACTGGCCAAACCCAAATATCTTCATCAGCTGTCAACAATCTCCCCAGTCCCCCAAATTTTCAGTATGACTTTTTTTAAAAAGAAAATATTAATCGTAACACTTGTCAAGAACTATTTCCACGCCTCTTGTTTTGCTGCACTTACATTTTTCTTTTTTCATTTCCCCCCTCCCCCCTTTCTCTTATTTGGTCTAACTCATTTTTTTCAGAGGAAGTGAAATGGGGACACAATCCTTGGTAAACTGAAGCCATCTGACCCCCCTTTGCATAACAGATTCCCCCCTTGCCCTCATCTGAGAAAATTTAAAACCCTAATCTAAAGGGTACGATTCTACGGGCCCCGGGCCTCGCTCCCGGGGGGGTTTAATATCCCCGGCCCTGGCATTTTGCGCCAAATCATCCAAAATACCAGCACCCCATCCCAATTTCTTCGAATTTACTACGAAGATATGTTGTATTTTCATTTTTCCCATTATTGGCATCATGGATTTGAAATTAGGGTTTTTGTTGAAATTTTTTTTTTTGTTGCAGGGTTTAAAAAATGAAAAAAGTTTTTTAAAACCGACTTAATAACACTTTCACGGGAAAAAAAAATAATCTTTGCCGTGTTTTGTAAAAAAAAAAAAAAAACTCATGGCATGTCCATACATACTCTAGGGCTGTGCTATGGGGCCCCCGGAAATTTTGGGTCCCGCCAGGGCCAGGGCAGGTACATCCCATGCCCCCCATGGGCAAGGGGTTAAGTACATCCCTGCCTTTTCCCACCCACCCCCCGGGACAATGCCCACATTAAATTTTTCCCCACCCTTTTTCAATGCCCATGTTTACCCACTGCTATCTTTTTTTAAAAGATCATTACAAATTTATTCGTATTACAAGAAGGGGCCCAGCCCCGGCTAAAACCCAAAAATCTGGTAAAGGGTTCTGGGCAAAAAAGGGCCAAAAATAAAAGAAAAAAAGTTTTCCCTGTGGAAAACTGCTGGGAAATACGTCACCCCAGATGCCCTGTAGGAGTTTGAAAAATACGGTCGAGCCCCGGGGGTGGAATTTACTTATGAAGAGCAATAACTGTGGGCCCCTTCCCTTTGTAAAGAGGATGAGGATGATTTCACAACCCTATCAACTTTAAATTTAAAACCGGGAAAGGAAACCTGTGGCAAAAAGGGTTTGTTAAAAAAAGGAAAAAAAAGAAAAAAAAAGAAAGAAAAAAAAAGGGGAACATATTTAAAAGCATTGTTGACAGTTTTTCGGGAGAAACCCATGTGAACTGGTAGAAAAATTGCCATTAATAAACACTTTGGGGTCCTCTGAAAAGTACTGGGGAAGTTCAGCACCCTTCCTTTAATGTACAGTCATTTCCCAAGACAAGGGGAGAAACATTTGGAGAGCAGTGAAATGCTTATTTTGGTGGGCAGTATATCAAAACCCTTGTAAAAAAAAAACCCAAGAAAAACCCTTTTAAAGAAATTTGGGGTGAGAGGGCACATAAAATTTCCCCTAAACAAAGTACAGGTGGAAAATCCCCACAGGGGGAAAACCCAAAATCAATAAGTTTTTCACTGTGTCAATGCCGGGGCCACACTCATGATCAGTTTTGAAAGAAAAGGGTCCTCCACACTGCACAACACCCCCAAGGGAGTAGGGGCTGATCAGAGAAAAGCAAAACCCTAAAGCTATCAGAAAAATGGTCAGTTGAATCCTCCCCACTCAGGTTTTCAGTAGCAGCATCCCCCCTTTTCTCAGCAATACACCCCCAGTGCCAAACCACATTTCCCTATATCTGCAAATCTTACCAACATTCCCAAAAATCCACAAAAACCAAACTATCCCAACAGCTGTCTTCCCCACAAACAGTTCTCTGAGAAACGAAAAATGACCCGCCTACGGGGGAGAACGGGCCCAAACCCAATTTGTTCTCAAAGTAAGGAAAGACTTTGTTTGTGCCAATGACTATGCCGGGATCCCAGGTTACTCTTCTTGCTATCAGAAAGGGTCCCAAACAACCCCTTTAAAAGGGGGAAATGGTATTCTCTCACAAATTAACCTTTTATGTTCATATTTTTTTTGTTACTCTACAGAGGGGGAAAAAAGGAAAAATTTTTTTGTGGGAAAATGATAGATGGACAAGAAAAGGGAAAAATCTGTGTGGTTCCCACTGCCCACCCCAAATCAAGCCCCTTTAAATTTTTTCGTTTTTCACAGACAATTTAGATGATCTGTTGAGCAAAAAAAGTGTGAAAGGTTTGGGGATTTAAATGGGGACTAAAACCCAAAATGGGGAACATGCAAAACCCATGATAAAAGTTGGGGGTGCATGGGCTCAAAATCATCTTTAAAATGTCACACAGCTCAGGGTCATCCCCCAGACCCAGTGGGAACATATCCCCTCTTTTTATAGGGTTAAGTACTCCCTCGGCCTTTTTGGGGGTTTGCAGAGAGAGGGGGGGGGGGGGGGGAGAGAGAGGGGGAGGGAGGGAGGGAGGGAGGGAGGGAGGGAGGGAGGGAGGGGGGAAAGGGGAAGGGAGGGAGGGGGGAGGGGAGAGAGAGTGAAGAGAGAAAAAGAAAGAAAAGGGGGGGGAAGAAGAAAGACGAGAGAGAAAAGGAAAGAGAGAAAGAGAAGGGAAAAGAGAGAAAGAAGAGAGAGAGAGAGAGAGGGAGAGGGGGGGGAGGGGGAGAGAGGGAGGGAGAGAGAGAGAGAGGGAAAGAGGAAAGGGAGGGGAGGGAGGGAGGGGGAAAAGGAGGGAAAAGGGGAGAGAAAAAAGAGAAAGAGAAAGAGAGAGAGAGAGAGAGAGAGAAAAGGAGAGAGAGAGAGAAAGAGAGAGAGGAAAAGGAGAAAAAGGAGAGGGAGAAGAGAGAGGGGGAGAGAGAGAGGAGAGAAAGAGGAGAGAAAAAGAGAGGGGGAAAGAGGAGGAGAAGAGAGGAGGAGAGAGAGAGAGAGAGAGAGAGAGAGAGAGAGAGAGAGGAGGGAGAGAAGAAAAGAAAGAGAGGGAAAGGAGAGAGAGAGAGAGAGAGAGAGAGAGAGAGAGAGAGAGAAAAAAGAGAGAGAGAGAGAGAGAGAGAAAAAGAGAGAGAGAGAAGAGAGAGAAAGGAGAGAGAGAAAAGGAAAAGGGGGAAGAAAGAGAAAAAAGAGAAAAAGAGAGAGAAAAAGAGAGAGAGAGAGAGAGAGAGAGAGAGGGGAGAAGAGAGAAGAGAGAGAGAGGGAGAGAGAGGGGAGGGGAAAAGGGGAGAGGAGAGGGGCACGGGGATTGAGAAAAGGAGTAAAATGAGTTATATAAAAATTTTAAAAAATTTTTAAACATGCACTATCATACTAAAACCTGTTTTTGGTATGGAAAAGTGAAAGACAGGGGGGTTTTCCAAAAGGGGTCTTTGAGTGATGATCTTGGACTAACAAAGCTTCAGGTACTTGTTACTAGACAGGTCATTTATGCTGCTGCTGCCTGCCCCATTGTTACTAGTTTTTGTCTGTCTGTCCTGCTTGTAACTAATGAGGATCTGGTTCTTTATCTGTGCATTATAATCAGATCTGGAATAGAAAACAACTGATGAATAATAGGAGGTCAGTGGTTTAGGGAGAAGTTATAAATGGGGAAAGAATAACTCCACAAAGGAAGGGATGTAAAAACTGACACTTAAACTTTCATAAACTTTTTTAGAATTACATGTGATATTAATGAAGATGTAAATAAAAATCCCATCACAATTACATCTTTTGCTTTTTGAGGTCTCAGTCTCTTTGTATCTATTACACATTTTTTGCAATGAATTCTGTTATCTCCTATCTACTTTTATGATTCTAATATTTTACTATCATTTACTTAATTCAAGAGTCTGTATTTGATACATATATTTCTTATTCAGTAATTTTTACAGTAAGGAGGGAACTCATCAACCTCAAGTCACAAAGTTTATTCAGCAATCTAATTTGTCTTACGGGGTATGCCCTAAGTGTATAGCCCAAGGGGAGGGCTGGTGGGGGGCATTGGGCCCCAGCCCCCTCCCATGTCTTACTTCAGACAAGATACAGTTGAAACTCAAGAGAAATGAATGGACAGTGTGGGCAGTGTTTTTGGCAATCTTTTTCCTATATTTGTGGCATTATTGTTTGTGTCTGCAGATTATCCTTGTACTGATGACTGCAATTTTTATGTTGCAAAAAAGAATATCATAAATTTTACCTAGCTTAGCACATCCATACCGTAAAGATTAACATTTCTTCAATTATCAAAAAACAATCCAAATCTAGATAGTATAATGAGTGCTTACTCTAAAATTTAATTTGGTCAAAACCTTTTTGTGTTTGGCAGGTACGACTTTTTGGTGGTGTACTGTAGTACACCTACAGTCAACCAATACTTTAATCAGAGGCAGGCAAATGGCAGCCTATCATCTTGCTTGGCATTAACTGCAATCTAGCCATAAAACCCCCAAACCTTGGTACTTCCCCTCACATTGTGACACAATCTTTTTCCCCCTGCCAGACAATGCTGCAAGGCCCAAAAACATTCTCATGATAAACATGCTTACTATGATCACTGTTTTCAAGGTTAACCTGTGTTCGAGAGGATCAGCTGTCATGGACCAGGATTCTTGCTTTGGTGGCATCACTCCTCTGGGAAGGAATATGCCATCTATTTGATGAGAGTCAGGCTACTAGCTATTCACCCCCTTTGTCTTCCCGTTTGGATAAAAACGTTTATCCATGTAGATAGTGATGATGAAGCTGCAGTGCAATAATGAAATGGAGGCAAAGTACCATACCTCTCACTTTACCTTGTCCTCCTCTTGCAATTTTCTAATGCAAAAATAGTAGTAATAGTAGAAGTAAATGCAGAATCAGTAGTAGAAGAATCAATCTTCTCTAAAATGAAGTTCCCATAATCTCATCTTTGCTTCTAGCTATGACTGCCACCTCAAAGATATATTATTGATGTCTATCTATTCAACATGCTGGTTTTGGATCATTCTGCTAGTAGCCATTTTTTTTTCTTGTACTTTGTTTGTTTTTTTGCAATAAAAAAAAGGGCTGTCCTAAAATCTCAAGAACCCTCCTTTTCAAATTTAAAACCCACCCCTAAAGCAAACTATTATAAGAAAGTCGCTATATCTAGGGCAAAAAATTAATCTATTCTTAGTGACAATCGTTTTAAATAAAATATTATAAAAAACACCCAATGGAGTGGCTTTGTTGCATTCTCCTTGCCTTTAGCATTATGCTATTGATCCCCTCCCCCTTAAATGCCAGGAGGTCTACGGGATTCTATAATTTTTTAGAGGTAAAAATTTCAAAGCAACATTGGCATCCAACCCTGCAACTTCTGTTACTGGGGTTTCCAAAAATTTTAAAATTTTTCCCCCGAAATAAAGAGCATGATTAGATATTCTTTTAATTGGTTTGTTTTCAAGTAATGCAACAACAAAGATAAAATTTACGTTAAATACAGATCAAATGAATTTTTATTTCTTTTGTGGTGGAAGGGCATTTTGGGAAACTATACTAATTTCCACTTCTCCCTTTTGAAAAATTAATGTAGATTCCGGAGTTTTAAATGCGTCTATCTACACTTTTTCAACATGCTCAAACAACGACTTAGGATACGACACCGTTTAACCAATAAACAAGCACATGTCCTTTTCCCCCCTCCAGGAAAGTCAAGTCAAGCTGCCCGTCCTACTCCACTACAATGGAAGTTAGATAATTTTAAAAAATTAAGGAAAAACCCCCTTCCCTCAAAAAAAGGATCCCGTCCCCGTCTATTTGTAAATGGAAGCCCAGAAAAGTTGGAAAAGAAATAATTTCAGAAATAAGAGAGACGGGTTTCTACTTTCCCTCACAGTCCTTTAAACAGTCGCTCTTGGACGTCTCATCGACAGGCTATTAAAGATTATTAATATAAAACTGCTTCGATATATGAACTTTCTTTTGGGTTTTTATATACAACTAAAATTTAAACGTTTTTTGCTAGTTTTTTTACTTTACTTCCCTCTCCCCAAATCCACTCCGGGTTTTTTTTTGATACGTACCGAAAAAAAAAAAAAAAAAAAAAATCCCCGGAAAATTTAAAGACACTTGCAAATAAGGGAAAAATGCCCTGGAACCTACCCATTTTCCTCAAAAATTTTGAAAACTTCCCCTAATTAACTAAAAGGGGTTTAAAAAAAGGGAAAAAAACCGAAGTTTCCAGCAAATGCTTCCCGGCTCTTGTGGCGTGGAGGGCAAAAGGGTTCTTTTCCCTTTCCCTTTTTTTCCCTTTTTTTCCGGAATACTGGACTGAAGGATCGCGAGTGGATTCTGCCAGAGTTCTTATGAGGAAGGGAAAAAGAAAGAGGAAAAGGGGAGAGGAAATGGAAAAAGAGAGTAAAAGGGTGGGAAAGGGAAAGGAAAAAGAGTAAAGGGTTTTCATTTAGTGGTGTGAATCTCGCTGGGTAAAAGTCAGAATTGCAGGCTGCCCAATTTACAGCCTCCCTGTAAACGTCCAAACTAGAGCCCGCTGTCAAGGAAGCACGGTAAGCCTAAAATCAAGGGGAAATAAGGAATATAGACAGGAATAAAAATGTTTTGGGAAAACCCGGGTGTTTTCTGCGGGGAGGATGAGGTTTTCCCCCTCCCTCACAAAGAGCGTGGGTCCCCTTTTTGGGGGGTTTTGCCCCTTTCAGCGGGTTTTGGGTTTGGGGGTTTTTTAGTGGGCGATTATGCCTTTTCCTCTCGTTGTTTAATGGGGATAGTGAATCTGTAGCCAATTAGAAGAGAAATTAGATGGTTTGAAGGCGGGGGCGCAGCAGGAAGGGATGCTGTTGCAAGGGGTTGCTCGCACCACGCCGCGAGGTGGGATTTTTTCTCGATGTTTTGGGGGGGATCCGGGGGGCCATTATTTTTTTTTTGAATTTTTATATGGTAGTGTGTAATTAGTGGTTATTTTTAGGGAAAGGAGTAATTAGTGTGTATTTTTAATGGGTTTGGGGCATAAATTTTTGTGCATGGAGACGGGAGAAATTACTATTTTCGAAATTCGTTTTTCCTTTTATGATGTTTTTTAATGAGAGCAAAGCAACCCCCCAGAGACAAAACCCCAAACCCCCTTTTTGGGTACATTTTTCCTACCTAATATTTATTCCTAGACAGGGGGAAAACCCCCCCTTTGTATCCCCCCCTTTATAAGCCTTTGCCCAAAACTTATAGAAAGTGATTATGGGAAAAGCAACTGTGGACCTCATCTCGTTTGTGAAATTCAGGGATATTTTTGTCATTTCGCGTAAATTAAGCTCCAGCGTTTGCCCTGTTTTTTACCGTTTTTAGCTCAAAGATGGCACTGTCCCTTTCCCCCCCTTTCGTGTCAATTCTGTAATGTTAACCCCTATTAATTTTTTAAAGTTTTAAATTAACAAAAAGAAAAAAAATAAAAAAAAAAACATTTTCTTTTTAAGGTCTGTCAGGGGTTTAAAAGTGAAAACCCAACACATCACACTGAAATTTTTAAGTTGCACATAATTAACAGAACTATTTAAAATATCAAATTTAAAAGCTATGTTGGGTCCCCACAAATTTTTTGGGAGGTTGGAAATACAAAGACCTCTGCCCCCTACTCTAACATACACATATTAAAAAGTGGGGGTAATTTTTTTCCAAGCCACATGTACAAAAGGCAGAAATGTCTAGGAAAAAAGTCATGACAGTATCAAAAAAAAGGGAAAAAAAAATCGCTAATGCTTGAAAAATATGCCGTCAAAGGGTAACTTAAGAAATGAAAAAAAATAGTTGGACAATGCGCATATACAGTTGGGTGCGCAATTTGGGTGGGGTCCAGTTCAGAGCCTCCCAAAAGGGAAATATGGGAATCAGAGTGGGGGTTCCCGATTTAACCCAATTAGGAAGGGTTTTTTGTTCATACGTGATTTGTGGAAACTCCGAAGTGGTGGAGTTTTTAAAGACCATCATTTAAAGGGGTTGGCACTTTGTTTAAATTACGAAACTCATTTAAAAAATTTTCGTGAATTTAAAAGATTATACAAGTTCCTATGTGGGTATGAAAAAAGGAATAATAATTTCAAGGTTGGAAGGCTGTGTAAACCAAAAAATCCCAATGTTTGGGTAAATTACAACACCGAAAAATGGTTTACCCCGATTTCATGTATACCTGTGTGGCACTGAGATCGGGATAGACAAAAATCTTCATCTATAATTAGCAAAATTGGATTTTAAAACCCGCAAAAGAAACCAGGCAAAACAGCATGTCGAATGTTTATTTTTTTTTTTGGGCCCCCGTACTAAACGCCGGGGGGGGGCTTTTTTAATTTAGAATTATTTTGTTTTACAGTTAGACGATTATAATTTGTCATATGATGTTGTGCCAGTTTGATAAGTTTAAGAAATTAAAAAAATACTGCTCGTTATAAAGGGATCCAATCTATATACACAAATAAAGTTTGCCCTAAGTAAAATCGGGGAAATCTCTGGATCAGGGCTTTATTGATTACATTTTTTGTTTTTCTTTTAAAGGAAAACCCCAAAAAAGGTTGATTTTTAAAACATAACCCAAAAAATTTCCCTGATGATAAAACAAAAGACGAAAATTTTGGGAAAAAAGAGTCGGGAAGGGAAAAATGGGGGGTAGGGGAAAAGGTAGGGGGGGAGGAAAAGAATTAGAGTACAAGAAAAAGGAGCCGGGCTTAAACCCCGACGAGTGTTTTTGATAAAGAATGGAGTCATTTTTTGCTGTATTTGATAATGATGAAATGGAAAAACATATAAAGTTCCCATAATGATGATGATTCATAGGGGCCCTGGGCCTCACTCCCGGGGGGCTTATACTTTCCCCCAGCATGCGCCCCATCATCCCAAATGCCCCACCCATGCCTTTTCTAAAATACTCAGGTAGTTGTTTTTTCAGTTTCATTTTTTCTAAAGTTTTACTGCCATATTTCCTGATAAATCGAGATAAAGGGGTATTTTTTTGTTATAAAACTCCAAGTTGATCATTTTTTCGGTCTATAGTCTGAATAAAAAAAGCAGTGTGCGGCATCATGGATTTGAAATCGTTGGTTGATTGATTTTTTTTGCAAATTTAAAAAGGGGAAAGTGTTAAAAATGACTAATCACACTTCAGGACAGAAAAATAATCTTTTGCGGATTGAAAAAAAAAAAAACATGGACACCCCATATATACCCCCAGGGCTGTCCAACACACCATGGCAGTCCATACAACCCCGGCAGTTTGTCCCGCCACCCAGGGCATTGCGTACATGCCCCCCTTTTGGGGCAATTTAAATTTGTCACCGGAAATAAATTCCTTTTTGTTTTCTTTTTGGGGATTGTAAAAAAGACATCTCAAATATAACTTTTGGGAAAATAGTTTAAATATGAGTGGGACTATCTATTTTTAAAATACATATTGGTGATCTTACATCTTTTATCAACTGTCCCCAAAAATTTTTAAAATACCCTTATATTCATTTAAAATTAACTAATTCTAGTTATTTTTCACATTTTTTCCCCATTATAATTTGGGGGTGATGTCACTGTAAGGGAAACTTGCATGTTTACTAAAGCTATTTGATAAAGAAAACAAATACCTGTTTGGGGTTTGGATTCAAATTTGTGGAGACTATATTGAAACCCAAGAAGCATTTTTTTGCTGGGATGATCTATCACCTAAAAAATAGGGGATAAATGGGAAAAAATTGAATGGCTAGCACCATGGATCATTTTAAAAACTTAGAGTGCCCAAAAGCAAGATATTTTACATTAACCCCTATCGACGGGTAATTCTAGAGGCCGGGGGCCCCACTGCGGGGGCTTATATCGTCGCCCTGCTGCGTGACCACTCATGCAAAAAACCAGCATCCCCAAAGCTGTTTTTCGTATACTATGGGTATGTTGATTTCAGTTTTTATTTTTTTAAAATCTTACTTGCCCAAACTAACTTCCTGAAAATTTGGGCTGAAAGGGGATTTTTATATAGACTCCCAAATTTATCATTATTCGGCTTATCCCAAAAAAAATAAGCTGGTGGGATATGGGGGTTGAAATGTCGGTTTTTTGCTTTTTGTTTTTTGCTGGTAAAAATGAAAAGTGAAACCGACTTAATCACATTTTCACTGGCAGAAAAATAATCTTTTGCCGTGATTGTAAAAAAAAAAAAACTCGTGGCATGTCCATACATACTCTATGGCATGTGCGTACGTCCCCCCGGGCGATGGCCCCGCCATGCCATGGCATGTGCGTACATCCCACCCGTTGGCAAGGGGGTTAAACAGTATGTTATTTTCTTCATATGGTAGCAGAGGGTCCATCCAACTTTTTAAAAATTAGGTATTCATTTTTTTCTTATTTTTTGGGTTTAATTATTTTAAAGAATGACCACTTGGCTATGAAAATATGGTGGTCAGAAGGGGGTCACTGCAGTTGTAGAGATGTCTGGGGCAGGCCCCTGGCTGGGAAACAAGGTGATCATAAGGGTATTTTGAACATTTTTGGTCATTTTTGGGTCCCCCTTTCCTAAAGATTTTCTTCATAATTTAAAAATCTGTATAAGGAACCTGTGTGCTCTCCTCCCCCCTCCCCCCCAAAAAAAAGAAAAGAAAAAAAATCCCAAGATTTTAGGGGCTTGGGTGAAGGGGAAAAAAAAGAAATTCCTCTAGAATTACACATTGGTTTGTTGGTGTCTATACACTTATAGAACCATCTGTCTGCAGCAAAATTCACAAAAAAAAAACTACAATGTACGTTTAAAAAAAACCCACAGTTCATAGGCTAGATTGTTTTTTCTGAACATTTTTGGTTTTAAACAGACTAGAAGCTCAAAACTCATGTGATAGCACCTTGTTAAGTGTCTCATAACCACCTAAAAATAAAAATAATAAAAATAATAATAATAAATTTAGCAGCAGCAATAAAAGCAACAGCAGCAGTCCTTCTAGCATGTTTTTTCCTTAGCAAAAAAAAAAAAAAAAAATAAATAAAAAAAAATAAAATCAGAATTACAGTTTTACTTAGCATTTCAGGTATCATAGAGAAACTGTCAATACATCCTATAGACAAATCAGAATTCAACTATTTTAAAAGCAAAAGAAAAAGAAGCAGTCTACCCTTATTATTATTATAATATTTTTATAGTTATTATTATTATAATTATTATTTTTTTTTAAATGGTTTATTATTATAAAATTATTTTATATTGTTATTTTAAATAACAATAATAATAATAAATATATATATGTATATATATATTTTTTTTTTATTAATTTATCATTATCATTATAATCATTATATTATTATCATT
>NW_023660061.1:0-20064 GCF_015228065.2 Penaeus monodon | reverse complement strand
CGACCCGGGATATGCAAAAATGGGTCCCATGCCATCTCAGGGTGCAGCAGGTCGTTGGAAAGGGTCCTCCCAACTGTACTAAAGATCCGGCGAAGGGACTTTTTACAAAAGGCATAAAGGGCGAGACCCAAGGCCCAGAGTGCATCCTTTTTCGTTTCCATAGGAAAAAAATAAAAACACGTGCTTGGTCCTTCTGCATGGGTACCGACATCCCCAAAATGCCCCTTTTGTCGATTTTCTTTGGTCCTGTTCCATACCAATCTGTCTACTGACTTCTTGGTCTGAAAAACCCCAGAATATGGCTCGCTCCCAAAGGTATTCAAGCTCCTGGGCTTCAGTGTCCTCACGGAAAACATGGATCGACAACCCCCTAACGGGCCCCCCAAAGTCCTGAATCTGGTCTTGACAGGAGTTTCTGGGGCCAAAGGCTCAGTTAGGTGCAAAACATCAGCAAAGTCAAAGTTTGAGCCCTTGCATTGCCAGTGTTGCTCCAACTGACTTTGGGAAATAGCCTGCCATTATCCAGTCCATGCGGGTTTAAAAGTTTTGGTGCAAGGCCCCGCCTTCCCCCATCCCTGAATTAAAAAGAGAAGTTGACAGATCCCCACCACACTTTACAACACTTTCATACCGTTATAGGGGTTTGCTTTGGGCCCATAACTGTTTTGGGAATTTCCCTGAGTCCAGAATTCCCATAAAATTCCATGCCCCAGTAAAATTATTTCTTGGGTCAGTTAGGTGAAGAAAACCCATGACCAAACTCACGACAGCATTCCAAAACTACCTGAAGTGAAAGATCGGTCTATTGTGGGGTTGCAGGAGTGAATCCAACTGCTCTGGTCTCGGGGCCTTGGGTGGTCGCAGATCCCTTTCAGAAGAATGTGGCCAAAACTTTTCCCCTATGCTTATCATGTAAGCCACTGTATTTGCTACAGCCCAAAAATCCCCTTTTCCTTCCCGAGGGATGACCCCGCCCCCTAACAGATCAGGAGGGAATGGTATCAGCCCCCACTTAGGCCCCTAGCCCTTTTCAAGCAGCAGGGGTTTAAAAAGCCTGAGCTTTCCCAAATTCAGCTTGGAAAACGCCCCCTAACTTCTTAAAGTAGGAGTTCCTCGCTGATGGGTGAGTCCGGCACAAATTGTGATACCACTTTCATCCCCAACTAATTTGAAGGTCTACCTGGTACAAATGTCAAAAAAACTCAGCCCAAAGTTTCAAACCCCAACATGTTGAGATGATATGTCCATCTGCTGGGGAACTGCAGTAATCTGTGGGAGGGCTTTGAGTTCAGCTTTCTCAGGGTTGGTAAGCAGGCGAAAGACTTTTCCAAGAAATGGCCCTTAACCCCCTCAGCAAATTCCTATGAACTTTCCTTTTTCCCCCTTCTCAGCAGGGTCCGAGCCTTACCCCCAAAGAGTGAGCAAGCCCATTGCCTTTCAGCCTAGCCATGCACACATTCTGGCCTCAAATGTCTCCAGGAGATGGAATTCTCCCTTCCCCCTGGGGCTATCCCAATGACTCCTGTGCTGCTTCGAGTTTTCCCGCACTGAAAAACTCCCACAGAAAAACGGGCCCTTTTCAGGTTTTCAAGTTCTGTGAATCGATCAGAGCTGCCAAAATCCCACGGGTACACTCCTCCTCCCTCGTCTGCCAAGTAAACCCCCAGATGGCCATGGGGGGAGGGGGGTTTTGAAGGGGCCCTATGGTCATTCCCACAGAACTCGCATCCGGTAAACTCTACATTTCGGGGATCCCCCCATCATGTGCTAACAAAAAGGGGTCGATCTCCTTGGCCCCTGTACCCATATCCTTACATGTCCATGATGCCGTTTGGAGATGTACCAGGACAGAGATCCCCATTTTCTTTGGGTCCAGCAAAGTTCCTAGAAGGAGGGGTTTTTTCCTGCTGCGATCAACTCCCCCGGGCCCTGGGGGCCCCGAACAATGCGAAAATCTCGCCGGGGGAAAAATCGTCGCCATGGATTGAGTTGGCATAGAACACTCTTTCACAGGGTTTGCAAACATCGTATAGTGTAAACGCAAAGAGACGAAGCAAAAGCTGTTTCATCTCAATTCCATAAACGTCGTCAACCGGGTTACCTCAACTACCGGGGTTAAAAGTGGCTGGGAGGCTATGGTAATCCCTGGGGAAATACCAGCGCGCCCGCCCAGTATGGGGTGTTCTACCCATTTGATGTGCCGGGTCTTTTTACCCCCAAAGGGGCCCCCCTTTAAACCCCCAATCGCCCAATTCCCTCGAAGCAGAGGCAACCGCTCGTCCTGCCGAAAGGGACTTTTTCCAAGCGCCCCCCCGGGAAAGCTCCCCTGGGGTTTTAACCCTCGAGCGGTCGCCCGGGGTGTCGCCACATCTGCCACCCGCCGACGCTGCTCCAAAAAAAAGGGGGTCGGCAGACTGTGCCCCCCCCCCCCGCCTGGGGGGTTTCCCCTAGGGCTTTGCCCCAAAGCCTCTGGGGGTTTTGCCGCTGCCTTGTTTTCAGGAAATATTTTTTTTCGAACTGTGGATGATATTTGCAAAAATTTCCCTTTATTTATTCAAGAATATAAAGTTTTCCTTTACTATTTAGATATCAAGCTGTAAGCGTCGTAGTCTTTAAAACCGAGTTTCGATGGGGAAAATTTTTTTTTCCGAAAAGGAGTAACAGTTTTTGTTGCTGGGGTTTTCCCCGAGAACCGCGAACGCTACACACTTCTTGAATTCCTTGGGACACTATCTCCTTTTAACTGACGATAAAGTTAATGCAGGAAAGGAGATTACAGGGTAGTTTATAGACAGAATTATACATCACATTTATACAAAATTTAGCATGTAAGTCCATTTTGGGAGTTTTGTATCTACAAACTTTGTTTTAAATACAAAAAAACTTTTTCAGTGCGGTATAAGAAAATGTTTTATAGCTTGAAGCCAACATCTTTTTTTTTTTTCATGCACACATTTTAAAACAGAAAAAACACTTCTAATGTTTTTCTCTAAGCATTGTTTCTGATATTTTTTCCCTTTTCCACATTCTAGGAGAACCCACATCCCTAAACCCCGACACACTTCCCATTAAATCCTTTTATAATGTCCCTCGCTCACTCATTTTCCCGCTTTTTTGCTCAAATGTGTTCATGAATGATTGGCACTATTTGTCCCGCCATTCAGGGTAATTTTTTAGGCTGTCATCAACTCACGATCGTCGGTGAAGTTAACCGACCTTTCCATAAGTTGATTTTCCGGGTTTTCACGTTTTCTTGTTCCATCTGTTTGGTTCGGTACAGATAAGGGGGGGGAAAAGAGAGAGTGAGTGGTGATGATGAGGATGGAGTGATGAGGAGAGGAGAAGGGGGGGGGGGGGGGGGAGAGAGAGAGAGAGAAAAAGAGAAGAGAGAATATACCTCAGTAAACATGCTATCAAAAAATTTTTCTTTTATCCTGGAAAAATAATAAATTAAAAATCCAGTTTTACCTTGTTATACCCTTACAAATTTCCAACAGTAAAATCAATTATTACATCCCCTGCTAAAAGGGAAATTGGACGACTCGAGAGGGAAAGTGCTTGACAAAAGGGCCGTAACGTAGCGGGAAAATTTCTAAAGGCCGTTATAAAGGGGGAAGAGTATCATTGGAGAAAGTTATTAGAGCCACACCTTTCGAGGGTTTCATTCTAGGAAAATATTAGTTCAAGGGTAGAGACACTGTTTTATGGAATATACACGTATTGACCAAAAGAAAAAAACTGTAAAACCCCCCCCTGGATGGTGAATCTCGGATATCGACATCCATATAATTTAAAGAGGGAAAAAGAGAAAATTGAAAAGTAAAATAGGGGGTTTAGAAAGGAAACGAGAAGTAAAAGTAGAAGAAGGAAAAAATAGAAGGGAAAAAATGAGAGGTGCGGGGAAAAACGAAAGGGGAAGAAGGAGATGAGAGGAAAGGAAAAGGGAACAAAGGGTTCACGTGTTTTAAAAATCTTATATAATGCGCACCGGCGCGTGATCTTTGGAATTAAGTTTTCCCTGGTTCCCGCCGAGATCCGGATCACTGCTAGAACAAACCTTTTTTCTTTTTTTTTTTTTACCCTATTTCACTTTTTCTTTTGATTTTTTCCTTTCCAAATCACTTACCAATGACCCTCGTTTTAATCTAACCTTTTTTGTTTTCCATTCGTTTCCCTTTACGCCTTTCCCTTTTTTGAAGCGCAGACATGGCCAACTGGACTGAAGGGACGGCCCCATGCTCAGTGACGCAGTCCCGTCGCATCTGCGCTCTCGGGTGTAAAAAATTTTCTCAATTGTCCCAGGGACATGTGTGCAGGACATCATCCTGCCTATTCACCATTCCCCATTACTGCCTACCTCAGATCAATCGCAGCTTCCCTGCTTGCGCTCGTCGTTCTTTGTGGGTTTCAGTGTTTTTTGCTCAGGGGGAAATTCCCCGCGTGGCCCACGGCTTCTTTAGTTCATTTGCATATAGTACACTTCACACGACACACACAACACAACCCCACACCAAAAATCCACAACACACACACACACACACACAACACACCACCACACACACACTATAATATATATATTTAATATAATAAATATATAATATATATTATTATATATATAATTTATATATTATGTGTGTGGGATATATTTTATATTTTAAATATTATATAAAAATATTATATAAAATATTTAAAATATATATATTAATATAATTTTAATTATTTTATATATAATTTTATTATATATTATAAATTTTTTTATATATAAATATATATGATATATATATATATAATATTTATTATATATATATTACCTGTCCCCATATAATTTTTATATAATTTTATTTATATATAATTTTATTTATAATTTATTTTATATTATATATTAAAAACCCCACACACCACAACACACAATCTTATAATTATTAAATAAATAAATATATATAATAAAATTTATATTATATTTATAATTTTAATATTAATATATATATATAATACCACACACACACACACACCACACACACACACACCCACATATATATATATATATATATATTATATATATATATATATAATATAAAAAATTATATATATATATAAAATTTTAATTAGACACACAACACACACATAAAATAATTTTTAATATAATAATATATATATAATATATTTTTTAATATATATTTATAATAATATATAATAATCTTATTATATTATATAATTTTTAAAAATTTATTAATATTTAATATTATATATATATTATATATTGTGTGTGTGTGTATTAAAAAAATTTTTTTAAAATTTAATAATTATTATTAATATATAAATATAATACAATATATATGTTGTTTTTAAATATTATTATTATTTTTAAAAATTTTTTAATATTTTTTAAAATTAAATATTTTTTGGGTACTGTGTGTGTTTTATATTTTTTAAATATTTTATTATTAATTTTTTATACAAATAAAAAATTTTTATAAATTTTATATTTTTTATTTTTGTTGTATGTTATAAAATTTTTTTTATATTATTATTATTTTAAATTATTATATGTATATAATAACAATATTTACTATAATATAGTATTATTATACAATATATTTTATTTATATTATATGTTTTTTTTTTTTTTATTTTTTTGTGTGTGGTGTGTGTGTGTGTGTGTGTTGTTGTGTGTTGTGTGTGTGTGTGGTGTGTTTGTGTGTGTTGGTGTGTGCCGTGTGTGTGGGGTTATGAGTTTTATTATTACTACATTTATTATAATTATTTTTTATTTTATTTATATTATTTAATAGTATGTCGGTATGTGTGTTTTTTAATATATAACGTTATTTTGGGTCCGCCCCACCCCCCATCCCACACATAACCCCCGACACCCCCACCACACACCCACACACACACCCCAACCACCCACCCCCCACACACACCCCCCCTTATTTTATATTTTATTATATAATTTTTATATATATATAATTTATATATAAACATATTAACACCCCAACATTTTTAAATTATGTGTACCCCAAAAAAACCCTCCCCACACACACACACACACACACACAATATATTATTAATATAATATTTTAATATAATAATATTATTTATTATAATATATTAAAAACCACACACACCCACCCCACACACACACACAACACACACACACCCACCCCCAACACCACACATCCCCCAAAACCACACACACACCACAACAACACAAAAACAACACACACAACACCCCCACACATACACCACACCACACATCACCCCCAAAAACCCAAACACAAACACACACACCACACACACACACACCCCCACACCACAACACAATTATAAAATATAATATTATATAATTTTTAAAATAAAAATTTTTCATCTATATTAATATATTTTTTTTATTTTATTAATAAATTATTAACACACCCACCCCCCACACACCACCACACCACCCACACACACCCACCCCCAAAAACCCCCCACCCCACACCAAAAAAACACACACCTTTAATTTTTTTTTTTTAAAATATATTATTTATTATATATATATTAATTTGAAAAATAGGGGGCACGCCCCACCAACCACACACACAATTATTTATATTATATATATATTTAATTATATTATATATTATATTATATAAATTTATAATTATTTACATATATATATTACTTTTTTAAACATTAATATATTATATAATTTTATTATAATTATTATAATATATATATATTTTGTTAAATCGCCAGATACGATGAAGGGCCTTGGCAGGTTTTACCTCGTTGCCTATTACCACGGGGTGGGAAGCCACCCCAAGCCCTGCTGGTCCCAACCCGGATCACACACACACACCAACACACCCACAACACACACCAATATATAATATAAATAATATAAATATAATTTTTGTAATATTTTTATATATTATATAAAAGTATATATATATGTATATATATCATATTGTTTTAATGTGTACACACACCACCACCACACACACACACACACACCACACACACCACACACCACACACATATATTAATATATTATTAAAATATATATAATAATATATATTTTAATAATATAAATATAAAATACACATATATGTTACATCATTTTAACAAGGGGAAAATTAAGTTTTTTTGGTCTGTAATAAAAGAAAAAGATTGAGAAAAATTCTGACAGGGGGGGTAAGGAAACGAGGAAAGGGAAACCGAAGACAAACTGAGCGACAATATCAAAGAATTTGGGCTTCGTGGTATAAGTGGAAGAAAAACTAATCGGTTAGTGGCGAAGGAGGTGGAGAGGTCCACGCTGCTAAAAAAGGCATACGTTATTGATTTGATTGTATACTATATAAAATTATAATTATATAATATATATATATATATATTTATTATATATATATATATTATATATGTAATATATTAGGTAAATCGAACCTAGATACGTGAAGTTACTTTGGGAAAAGGGAAATTTACCTCGATTTTCCTACTGCCTGGGTGGGCAAACCAGCTCCCAGTGGGGTCCCCCGCCCGGATAAAAAAGAGAATGATTTCCTAGAAGGGAAAACCCGGACCTCCGGAAAGGAACTGGGGGGCCCTACCCCTACTCACTCCAAATCATCACAAAATGAAAACTACAAAAAGTACCCTGCTGTGACCACGGCGGGTCAAACAGTCCTCCCTTAATAATAATAATAATATTATAACATACACAACACATATTTTACATGTCACACACACACACACACAAACCATAACAGTAATTATTTTATATATTATATATATATTATATATAAATATATATTATATATATATTTTAGTTTGGGGAATTTTTATATAATATGTAATAATAAATATTATAATATATAATATAATTAAAATTATAAAATATTAATTATATAAAATTTTAAAATATATATAAATAAATTTTATATATATAATATATTAAAATATAATTATTAATATATACGTATATATTTAAGTCTATGTCTATGTTTTATATATACATCTATATGATACACAACACACATAACACACCCCCCCCCACGGGTTTTAAGTAGAAAGCCTTATATGGGGTCATCACTGAAAAAAGTCAACGCAAGCGTCCAGCGCACGCGTGGGGGACGACCCGGACCACCGGGACTCCGGCGGGAGGGGAGCACCGGGGGCATTGTGACTGTTCAAGTGTGTGTGTGTGTGTTTTGTGTGTGTGTGTGTGTGTGTGTGTGTGTGTGTGTGGGTGGTGTGTTTTGGGGTGTGTGTGTTGTGTGTGGTGTGTGGGTGTGTGTGGTGTGGTGCATTTTTACTCGAACATATACGTGTGCACGGTGAAAAAATTTAAAGTGAGTCAGCATGTATGCCCTTTAAAACTAATTATTTCTGTAGAGACTTTAGTGTGAAAAAATACAAAAAAATTTTTGAATGAAATGAGTAAATGCAGCAAAAGAGATACGTTTGCCGCGTTTCCTATATCCCAAGGGAAATACATACTTTTCCCACACCGGGGAGGGGGATGGAAAAGGAGACAAAAAGGAAAAAGGGATTGAGAAAAAAGAGAGCTTTTGAAAAAAGAAAAAATTTACAAAAAAAACCGATAGGGGACGCTAGGATGGGGTGTGGGGGACAAAAGTGAAATCTAATTCTGTAGAGATAAAAACGAAAATACCATTTTTGATAAAAATGATGATAATTGATAAATATGTAGTAATAAGAGAAAAATAATAATAATAGTAAAAATAATAATAATAAAAATAAAATAATTAAAAATAAAAATAATAAAAAAATTGATAATGATAATAATATTGACTTAAAAATATATTCTTTGATATTATAAAAAAAGATAAAATAATGAAAACAAAAAAGTAATGATAAGATTTAATGATATAAAGGAAAAAAAATTAAAACAAAAAATATAGTGAAACATGTAAAAAAAAATAGTATATAATAAAATTACAATAATGATATAAGACGTGATTTTCATGCGGTACCCGGGTGTAACCGAGTGGCTATGAGATGCGTCGGCCCCCATGGCTGGGAGCTGATCCGCAGGGGAAAATAGCACCTTCCCCGGGGATTTTGCAGATCCCGGAAAATGAGGACTCTGGTCCGGGTACCAGCGCTCCAACCCGCATCGCTGGACTGATCCCGGGGTAGGGTACAGTGCCAAAGGAGACGACCACATTCTTGTTAGCACGCGATGGAGGTCCTCCAGAACTGCGGGGTTTCCCGGGAGTGCCGAGTTCTAGGCCGACCATAGGCTGGTGGGGGCCCCCCTGGGGGCCACTTAAAACCCCCGTCCCAAGTGGCCACCCAAAGGTGTTCACCGGACAGACAAAAGGGAGGGGGAGGGGGCCCGTGGGTTCACCGGCAGTTCACCGATTCACAGAACTCAAAACCCGACGGCCCCAGTTGCTCTGTGGGCTCTTAAAGGCGAAAACACCGAAGCAGCTCAGGGTCCATTGGCGTACGCCCGGGCAAGGCAAAATTTCCCATCTCCCTGGAGACATCAAGGCCCCTAAAGCGTGCCCGAAAGGCTCGGCTGTTGGAAACAAGTCTTGCGTCGTTCCAGGGTGTGTGGGGCTCGACCGCTGAAAAAGGACAAGGAAAGTTTATCGGGGATCTTGCTGGGGTTGAAGGCCATTTCGGGGTAATAAAATTCCCCCTGTTTACCAACCCCTGAAAAACTGAACCAAACCCCTCCTCACAGATGACTGCAGTCCGATCAGCAGATGGCGGATCATCTCAGATCATTTGGGGTTCGTAAACGTGGGCTAGTATTTTGAACATTGTACCAGGTAACCCTCCAACTTAGTTTGGATGAAAGCGATGCCTTGCCGGATCCCCCCCATCGTGAGGAACCTCCTACCCAACGAGTTGGCTGGTGTCTCCAAGCAAAGAAGGGGAAAGTGCGGCTTTGATCCCCTGCTGAACTACAAAAGATTTGGGGGTGAACCATGGCTCAGGGCCTGCTACGTCCTGATGCCATCGAAGTTTTGGTACCATTCCCCGACCTGCTGGGGGGAGGTCATCTTCCGGGAAAGGGGGAAAAGGGGGATCGTTGGGATTTAGAAACTCCCGGGCATTACACTGCTCGTTTACCGGCAAGGGTCTTCCCACTTCTTCAAAAGGACCCGCAACCCCTACTGGGGCATTAGAGCCCGGGAGCATTCTGGATTTACCCTACAAATCCTTTTAAGACCATTACAGTGCTTCGAGAAAGTGGAAGCCGTCGGGTTTGGTCGGGGTTTGCTTGAAACCTACCGCCTCAAAAAGGGGTTTTTGACTCAGTGCATCGGAATCACTAGGGGAGATCCTGAGGCCAGGGAATTCCGACCGATTTTTTTGGTATGAAAGTGCTGAAAAGGTGGGGGGGTTGTCAACTTCTCCCTGTTAATTCAGGGGTAGGAAAGGGCTGTGCCCTTTGCCCCAACCTTTTCAACCTTGTTGGGGACTGGAAAAGGGGGCAGGCTACTAGAAAAATCAGTTTGGAGAAAAACACTGAAAATATCAAGTCTCAGACCTCGACTTTGCCGACGATGTTCCCATCCTACTGAGTCCTTGGACCTGGTGCGGCCTTGATGCTTTTTAGCATGGGGAAAACCCCTAGGCCTAGGGGTCCCCGGACAAGACCAAGATTAGGGATTTTTGGGGGCCTGTTAGGGAACCTTTTTCAGTCGATCCTTTTTTGCGGCGAGGACGTTAAATTTACGAAAGTTTTACATATTTTGGTAGCGTAGCCCTATCCTGGGTTGTCAGACCAAGAAGTCAGTAGACGGATTGGTCTGGAAACAGAGCCTGCCCTCGATAAACAAAGCGTTTGGAGTGTCGGTACTATGCAGAAGGACCAGCTGGTGTTTTCAAGGTTTTGAACCCCAGTTTTGCTCTATGGAAGCGAAAATGGATCTATCCAGTGTCTTGGGCTCGCCTTTTATGCCTTTTTTTAACAATCCCTTTGCCGGATCAGGGTACGTTGGCAGGACCACGTGTCCCAAACCGGGGGTTACACTAGACTGGGATGGGGCCGTTCTTGATAAACCGGGACGCCAACTCAGGCTATATGGCTAAAATATTTTTCTCCGTGTGGACGACCCTGCCCCTCAGTTGTCTCTCTGCGAACAACCCGAGTGGGGAAACCCGGGACGCCCCCGGAATCATGGCTTGGGCAGCTCGACGAGAAATGTCGCGAGGAATTTGAGATGGGCCATGGATCCCGGGGGGATCCTCGTGGCTGAAAAAGAATAGGGTGCGGCCCCTGCGCCCCCGTCGGGGTTAGCCCCTTGATGATTAGATAAAAATAAACAAAAACCCCAAAAAAAATGATAATAATAAAAACAATAAATAAAGAAAAATAATAACAAAAATAAAATAATATAATAATAATGATAATAATAAAATAAAAAAGATTGTGATAGTGGTAAAGTGTACAATAAAAGCAAATAACAATAATAAAAAAAAGTCTAAATTTAAATAATAATAATAATGATAATTAAAAAAAAAATAATAAAAATTTAAAAATAATAAAAAACAATAAAAATGATAAAAATTAATGATAAAATAACATTAATATTAAAAAAATATCTATCAATAAGAGATGATAAAAAAAAAATAATAATAAATAATAATAAAAAATATGATATAATAACAAAAAAAAAAATAATGATAAAAAAAAAAAAAATAAATAATAATAATAATAAAAAATAAAAATAATAATAAAAAAAATAATAATAAAATAAAAATAATAATAAAATATAAATAATAAAATAATAATAATAATAACAAAATGAATGTAATAAATGATAAAAAATTAACAAAAAAATAATGATAATAAAATGATGATAATTTATTTTTAAAATATTTTTTTTTTTATCATTATTTTCTCATTTTTATAATAATAATCAAATAATAATAATGAGAAATGAAAAAAGATTAAAAGGGATAATGAAAAAAATAAGATAATAATGAAAAATAAAATAATGATAATAAAATAATGAAAAATAATAAAAATTTAAAAAAACATCATCCCCTCATCATCATCATCACATCTCATCATCTTTAAAATCTCATCTATAATAAACATAATAAAAATAATCAAAATAATAATAATTAAATAATAATAATGATAAAAATGATAATAAAAAATATAGATAAAATAATGATAATTAAAGATAATATAAAAATTAACAATAAAAATAAAAATAATAAAAATAATAAAAAAAAATAAGACTAAAAACAATAAAATATAATAATAATAATGATGATAATAATAATAAAAGGTATAGTAATTTTAACAATTTAACGATGATAAAAAATAAAGACAAAAAATAATACGAAAAAGATGATGATAATATAATACCCCAAAAATACTACTACTACTACACTAGTAAAAAATAAAAAATAATAATAATAATAAAAATAATAATATTTTAAATAATATAATAAAAACCCTAAAAATAAAAGAAAGATAATAATAATAATAATAAAATGATAAAAAGATGATTGATATAACATACAATAATAATAAAATAATAATAATATAATTGATAATAAAATAATAAAAATAAAAAATATAATATAATAATTATTTTATTTTATTTTTATTTTATTATTATTATAATAAATAATAATATAATAATAATGAAAATATAATATAAAATAATAATAATAATAAAATAATAAAAATGTAATGATAATGAAATGTAATGAAAATGAAAATGATGTGAAAATGTAAGAAATGACAAAAATAAAAATAAAAATAATAAAAATAATAAAAACAATAATAATCTATAAAATAATAATTTTAACAAAAAGTAATAAAAATAACATGAAAATAAAATGAGGATGGTTAAAAATAATTAACATTTAAAAAATTAAAAAAGATAATAATAAAAATAATAATATTTTTATAAAAACAACAAAAAAAACAACAAAAAAAGCAATACAAAAATATAATAATAATAATAATAATAAGGAATAATAAAAAAATAAAAAATAAAATAAAATATAATAATAAAAAATAAAAAAAAATAAAAATTAATAATAATAAAAAAATTTAAATGATAAAAAATAATAAAAACAAAAAAGTAATAAAATCTAAACTAATAAAATACTAATACTCTACACTACTACTAATAAAAATTAATATCTACTACTACTAATATAAATAATACTGTTTATAATGATAAAAATAAAAGATAATAAAAATAATAATATAATAATAAAGAAATAAAAATAAAAATAATAAAAATAAAATAAAAATAAATAAAAATAATAATAAAATAATAATAAAATAAAATAATAGAATAATACAATAAAAAATAAGATAAAATAATAAAAATAAAAAATGAAAATAAAAATGAGATTAAAAATATAAAAATTTAAAAATAAATAATAATAATAATAATAATAATTAATAAAAATAATAAAAATAATAGTAAAGTAAAAATAATTTAAACAATAATAAAATAATCTCATCATCATCATCATCTCATATATAAAAATAATAATAAAATAAAATAATAAAATATAATAATAAAAATGATTAATAATGATAGAATAAAAAAAAATAATAATAGTAAAAATATAATAATAATAATGATAATATAAAAAATTTTTATCACTTTGTTTTTTATCATTTTTATCATTACTATTTTTTTAACTATTTGTAGTATGTATTTATAAGTATAGTAAGTAATATAATAATAAAAAAAATAATAAAAAACAATAAGAGTGATACTAATAATGATAATAACAATAAGAGTGATAAATCCCATAAGAAAAATGATAATGATGTAATAATAAAAAAATATAAAAAAATAATAAATAAAATAAAAAAATAATAAAATAATATAAAATAATAAAAATATAATAAATAAAAATAAAAATAATAATAAAAATAAAATTTTAAAAAAATAATAATAATAATATGATAAAAATAGAAACAAAAGTGCTAATGAAAAATGAAAAAATTCAACAATAATGATAGTAAAAATGATAAATAATAATAGAAATTTTAAAATAATAATAATAAAAGATAGAAATCTAACACAAAGTAGCAATAATTGTAAGACAAAAACAAAAACAAAAAAATAAAAACAAAAAATAAAACGGGAAATAAGATAATTTTAGATAAAAAATTTATAATAATAAAATAAGAAAATAATAAAATAACAATAATAATAATAATAATAAAATAATAAAAATTATAAAAATAATAATTATAAATAAAAATAATATAATAATAAAAATAAAAATAATATAAAATAGAAATAATAAAACAACAAAAACAACAACAACAGCAATAAACAGAATAATAAAAATAAAAATTTAAAAATAACTAATAACATGATAATAATAATAATATGAAAATAATAAAAAATAAAATAATAATAATAATGATAATATAATAATAATAATAATAAAAATTAAAATGATAATAAAAAAATAATAATAATAATAAAAATGATAATAAAAATAAAAAATAATATAATATAATAAAATACTAATAAAATACTAAACAAATACTAATATAAACAATACAAATACTAATCTAATACTAAACTACTATACTAAAAATAAAAATAAAACAACAACAACAATAACAAAAACAATAAAGCAATAATTCATTGATAATAAGGATAAAAAAATAATATGAAAATAATCATTAGCAAAAATGATAATATAAAATGATGATATCATGACAATAAAAATAAAAATAAATAATAATAAAATAAAAAAAATAATATAATAATAAAAAATAATATAATTTTATTTTATTATTATTATATTTTTTATTTTTTATTATCATTATCTAATGATACTACTCTATAACTACTATTCACTACACTACTACTACAAATACAAATACAAATTTAAAATTAAATAAAACAATAAATGATAATGATAATAAAATGATACTAATTTTAAAATAAAAGAAAAAAATATGATATAATAACATTTGTGATAAAAATAATAAATCATTTTTATATAATAAT
The DNA here is from genome assembly GCF_015228065.2 of Penaeus monodon. NCBI lineage: Eukaryota > Metazoa > Arthropoda > Malacostraca > Decapoda > Penaeidae > Penaeus > Penaeus monodon. The sequence continues at coordinate 5,083 of NW_023660061.1, read as the reverse complement.
AATTATTATTATCATATGAGATTATTAATCTCATTATTCATTATCTAATATCATAAATTTATTTTGTTGATTCTTAATTATATTTTCCATTCTCAATTATTATTATCTTTTTATTTATCATTTTATTCATACATTATTGTTTTGATGTATCATTATCGTTATTAATTTCGTTTTTCTTTTGATAATATTATCATCACTTTTATTTCATTATCGTTATAAAAATTTTTCTTTAATTTTTTTGTTGTTTTTGCTTTATTTTTTATTAATTATTTTATTATTTATTTTATACTTTTATTTTTCATTTATTTTATTATTATTTTATTTTTATTATCGTTTTTGGTTGTTTTATTAGCATCATTGTTTTTTTAAATATTATTATTTTATTATTATTATTTTTTATCATCATCACATCATCATCATCATCATAATCATCATCACATCATCACATCATCATCATCATCTCATCATCTCATCATCATCATCATCATTATTTTATTATTTTACAACTATTAATTCAATCAAAAATAAAAAAATATAAAGTAATAAAAATAAAAAATAATAATAAAATTAATAATAAATAATAAAAAATGATAAAAATAAAAATAAAAAAATATAATAATAATATTTTTATTATTTTATTATTATTATTTTTATTTTTTATTATTTTATTATTATTATTATTACATGATTATTATTAATCATTTTTAAAATTTTTTTAATTTCATTTTTTTTCTTTTATTTTTTGGGTTTCCCCCTTATCATTATTTTTTTTATTATTTTTATTATTTATTTTATTTTTATTTTTATTTTTATTATTTTTATTATACTTTTATTTTTATTATTATTATGCTATTTTATTATTTTTTTATTATTATTATTTTTAGATTTTTATTATTATCATCACATCATTATTAAATTTTTATGTTTATCATCACAATTATTATCATTAATGTGTTTTTTCATAACGTTATTTTATGCGGGGGTTACAAAAGCTATCTTCATAAATATATTGTTTAAAATAAGAAATTTACAAAAAATCAATAATATTGTCATTATCATCATTCCCCTTACATTCCCTTTACCACCGCTTTCCCTTTTTTCCCGCGAAACCCGATCGCCTCTCCAGCCCCGCAGACTCGCCCGGCCTTTCAGGGGCTCTCAAGCGACATTACGATAGTCCCAAAAAAGGAGGGCCGGGACTTTTAAAACCGCACATCCGTCGCTTTCGTGAAACCCCGGGAAAATTAGGTCTCGCTAATGCCTGCCTTGCGCCCCAAAATTATAGCTTTTGGGTTTGGGCCCTTTTTGAAGGGGATGACAAGACTTTTTAGATAGTTTAGGTTAGAGCAAACTTTTAGACGTAACAAACTTTAAACGGTTTAAAAAAGAGGGTGGCGTGATGATACAAGAATAAACCTTTAGCTTAGCAGAAGACAGACAACAGGCGACAGATAGAAAGACTGACACGGGGAACACACAGACAGAGGGAAAAACCGACCAGCAGACATAGATAAACAGACAAAGGAAGTAAAGAGAAAGAGAGAAAGAGAGAGAGAGAGAGAGAGAGAAGAGAGAGAGAGAGAGAGAGAGGAAAAGGAGGGAGGGAGGAGAGAGGGAGAGGAGAGAAGAGAGAGAAGAGGGGAGGAGAGAGAGAAGAAGAGAAGAGGGAGAGAGAGAGAGAGAGATTGGAGGGAACACAAAAATTGTTTTATGGAAAAAAAAAAAACGCCAAAATTCACAAAGGTTGTTAAATCCGATAGTTGAGACTTAATTTTTTTCGCAATATTTTCGAAAATCAATATACGCCCCATAAACAAACGTGGGATGCAAATCGCGTAAAGATCGCGCGCTTCTTTCTCCTGCGGGCCCTCTTTCCCCCCTCCTCTCCTCTTTGCTCACTTCACCCTTTTTCACTTGCTCCGTTATCATTTCTGCATTTTCCCTTTCTACACTTGATTGGATAGGGGTTTGCTTTCAAATGGGAGGGTGCATTCCCACTCTCGTGCGGATAATTTTATTGCAGGAGTGAAACAAGTGTGAAAATACAACTCATGGGGGATAGTCGCTGCCCTTGCGAACGGCGGGGGGGCGGGGGGGACGAAATTTGGAAAAGGGCGACAGGAAATGTCACCATTGGTTTAAGAGATCACGCAACACTTTGTAATCGGCAGCGGGAACCCCGACACCAAGAAAAAACCCTTTTTGAGAAGTGTCCAAGGGAATTAAAAACCCTTTGTCAGCGGACAGACAACGAATCTTTTTTTCGTCCCTGATAGCGCTCTAATGCCGGGGATCCGTCGCGCCCCGCATATATCCCTACATGCCCTTTCCCAAAACTCCCCTCCTCCCCCCCCCCCCCGCCGTTCAGCAAGGTCAGCATATCCACCATGATTTGTTTTTTCCCACACTTAGTTGCACTCCTGCAATAATATCACCCGCACGAGAGTGGGAATGCACCGTCCATTTGAAGCAACGCATCATCCAATGAAAGTGTAGAAGGAAAGTGCAGAATGAAACGGCGCAAGTAAAAGGGTGATAGCTGGCAAAAGAGGAGAGGAGGGGGGAAAGAGCTCGCAGGAGAAAGAAGCGCGCCCGATCTGACGCGACTCTTGCATCCCCACGTTATTCATGGGGATATTGTTTGCGAATATATTGCGAAAAAGTGAAAGTCTAAACTATGGTTTATAGCAACCATTTGTGAATTTGGCGTTTTTTATTTTCCATAAATCCATTTTGTTTTCCACCAATCTCTCCTCTCTCTCTCTCCCCTTTTCTCTCTCTCTCTCTCCTCTTTTTCCTCTTTTCCTCTCTCCTCTCTTTTTCTTCTTCTCCTCCCGCCTCTCTCTCCCCTCTCTCTCCTCTCTCTCTCCTCTCTTTTTCCCTCTCTCTTTTCCTCTTTTTTTTTGTTCCTTTTTTGTCTGTCTATCTATATGTCTGCCTGTGTCGGTTTTTCCATCTGTCTGTGTTTTCCCCCCGTGTCAGTCTTTTATCTGTCCCCTTGTCTGTCTTCTTTTAATGAAAAGGGTTTTTATTCTTGATATCATCACAGCCACCGTCTTATTTAATCCTTTATTTTTAGTTACGCTAAAAGTTTGCTCAACCTAAACATTAAAAGTCTTGTATCCTGTACAAAAGGCCCAACCCGGAAGAGCTATAATTTGGAGCCGGGGCAGGCATTACGCAGACTAATTTCGGGTTACACAATGACGACAATGTGGGGTTTTAAGAGCCCGGCCCCTCCGTTTCTGGTACTATCGAAATGTCGTTGAGAGCCGTGAAGGCCGGGCGAGTCTGCGGGGGGGGAGAGGGGGATCGGTTCCGGAAGAAGGAGAAGCGGGTGGTAAAGCAATGATAAAAGGGAAAAGATGATAAAGACAATTTATTTATATTATTTAAATTTTTATATAATCAAAAATATTTATGAAGATAGCTTCGTTTAACCCCGTCATAAAATAAAGTTTTGAAAAGGCATCATTAAATAAAAATTGGAGATAAACAAATCATAATAATGATATGATGATAATAAAATAACTAATAAAATAATAATAATAAAAAATAAAAAAATGCAAAAATAATAAAATAAAAATCATAAAAATAATAATATAATAAATAATAATAATAAAATAATAATAAAAATAAAAATAAAAAAAATGATAAAGGGGACCAAATAATAACGAAAAAATAAAAGAAATTAAATAAAAATATAATATATAAAAATAAAATGAAATAATAAAATAATAAAATAATAATAATAATATAATAATAATAATAATAAATATTAATTTTTATTTTTTTATATTATTATTTCATTTATTATTATTATATTATTATTTTTTTATTTTTATTATTTTATTATTATCTATTTTTATTATTATTGTATTGATTTAAAGTAATAGTAAAATAATAAAAATAAAGATGATGATTGATAGATATGAGATGAGATGATGTGATGATGATGATGTGATGATGATGATGGATGATGATGTGATGATGATAAAATAAAATAAAAATAAAATAATTTAAAAAAAATAAATTAACAACAAAAAAAAAAAAAAAAAAAATGAAAATTTTAAAAATAAAAACAACAATAATAATAATAATAATAAATAATAATATTAATAATAATAATAATAATAATGAAAATAAAAATTTTAATAATAATATTAATATAATAAATAATAATGATAATAGCAATAACAACAAAATAATATAAATGAAAATTATTATAATAACGATAATGATAATAAAAGTGATGATAATATTATCAATATGAATAACGAAATTAATAACGATAATGAATCATCAATAGCAATAATGATATTGATTATAAAATGATAATGAAATAAGATAATAATAGATTGAGAATAGGAATAATGAAAAATATTAATGATATCAACAATAAAATATTGATGATATTAGATAATGATAATAATGATGATGATAATAATCATCATACTGATAATAATAATTATTATTATATAATAATGATATTATTATTATTATCACAACTGTTATTATCATCATCATTATTATCATTATTATTATTAGTAGTAGTATCATTATTATTATCATTATCATTTATTGTTATTATTATTAGTATTATTATTATTATTATTATTATTATTATTTTCATTGTCATGATCATCATCATTATTATATTATCATTATTGCTATTATGATTATTTTCATATTATTGTTATTATCATTATTATCAATAATTATTTGCTATTATGTTGTTGGTTATTTGTTGTTGTTGTTATATCATTATTATTAGTAGTAGTAGTATAGTATTATATTAGTATTAGTATTGTATTAGGTATTAGAAATTAGTATTAGTAATTAGTTTTATTATTGTTATTACTATTATATTTTTTATTATTATTATTATTATTATTATTATTGCTGTTACTTTCATCATCATCGTTATTATTATTATCACATTATTTTTATATTATTATTAAAATTATATTGCTATTATAAAAATACTACTACTACTACTATTATTTTGTTATTTTTATTATTATTATTATTTTATATTACTAATTATTTTTTTAAATTTTATTATTTTTAAAATTTTTAATTA
>NW_023660060.1:10000-20066 GCF_015228065.2 Penaeus monodon | reverse complement strand
ATTTGAAAGGGAAAGGGGTTTTTGACGGCCCCCCCGGGGGCAGTATAAGAACACGACATGTTTAGTTTACAGGAAATTTGGGGCCGCGCGGAGGTCAGGTCAGACCCCCGGGGGGAGGCGGGGCTGACCTTAGCGCGGTGGTAGTTAGCACGAACTCTGGGTCAACGAGGCAGATATAAAATGTGCCTCCCCCCTCGTGAGGGGTGGTTTTTATTTGGGACATTGGATCCAGGGGAAAAAACAGCACGTGGTCCCCTGGTAAAGAAAAGAATTTACCCAATCCTGACAAAAAAGGGAAATTACCCCCTTTATCCCAAAACACCAACAACACACACAAAAACACACACTGCACACGCACACACACTAGGAGGGCGTAGATACGAGTTATCTGATCTGTTTCCCCCTTCAGTTGTGCCCAGTACCCGACGTGGAAAGTTGGCCTAGCCCCCCCCCCAACGGGGGGTTTGGACCCTACTGTGTTTTAACCTATTAAGTCACCCCGTTATCCCAGTATCATACCCCTGCAAAAAAATTTAAAAGGGTTATCCCGTATATCTGGCGGCAGGGGGGGGCTTTTTTGGGCACCTGTGGACGCAACACCAAACCCAACCCCCCCCCGAGAAAATCCGCTGAGGGCCAAGCATGTCGAAGAAAAAAAATTAAAAGTACGCTTTTGGCCCCTTTCTATTATTTTTTTTTCCCTTTTCTTCTTCGCCCATACATATGACAGTGCCTGTCCTCAAGGACTTTGGCGATCAGGGGATTTCCCTGATTTTTTTGGAATTTAGAGGGGGGTTGCCGTTCCCTCCGCCAGGGGTTTTTATCAAGTCCCCACCCTTATTTACCAGCTAGGGCTTCCCTGGAAGCGGGGGCAGGCAACGGGGGTAAATTTCCCCCCAAAAACAACGCCCCGGGGACTCGAACCCTCGAATAGATTGCCGTGTGAAGTTTTGAGTCCATGGCTAAAATTTTGGGGGAAAAAAAGTGCAAAATGAAGCAAAAAACCCCGTGCCCTCAAACGGAGAGGTTGTGGGGTGCCCGTCCCCGGTTTCCTCCCCCTTTAAAACCCCGAACTCTTCCCAAATAATCCGAATTTCAGGGACATGCAATAGTGAGTAAATATTTATGCGTACAAAAAATTGAAAAAATTTCCCTTTCCCCGGTCCCAAGTACGGGTGATAACGTTGATTTGAGTGCCCCTTTGTCCCGAGCGTATTTCCCCGTCCGAGGGGGGCGACCCGGGGTGGGCAAGGCGCTGTGGCACCCCCAGGGGGGGAAAAGACAGGGGGAAAACTGCCCACCCCTCCCGGGGCTGAAGAATGGCTTCATCCTGTAGTTCAGTGGAAGTCCTACTGAATCCATTGCCATGAAAACAGGCATGATGAAGGGACCCCGACCCCCTGAGGGCGACGCTGAAGAGGAAATTACGGTTTCACTTTTAGTGAAGTCGAAAGAAAAAAAAAAAAAAAAAAGGAAAGCCCGACAAGCCAGTAAGACACCAGGGCCCCCAAAGAAGAATTAGTCCCCCTCCCCTTTCCCTGAAGCCAAAACGAAATCGAAAAAAATAAAAGGGTGCAGGACCCGGCAACACCCCCCGGGGCCGGGGACCCCCCCTGCCCTTGTGCGGGGAGACACTTCCCCCTATTTTATGTCGCTCGCTGCGCAGAAAACTTTGACGACTTTTTTAAAGGAAAATTGGGGGTTTACTTCAAATAGTGATGAACCACAAAACGAGAAAAATATGAAAATACCTTGTGACACACTAAAAAACAAGGATCCGATTTTAAAATGTTATGCCCCGACGGATTCAAAAGGGCCCATAAGAGTGCACAAGGAGGGAAACCCACAAAGGGCCGCACCGCATAATATGGAAGGAGAGCAACCACCTAAGTACATACCACTTCTTCAGAAAATAATGCCCGCCACCCACGTGCGGCGTGGAGGGCACCCCTTGACGCAAAAACTGCATGGGAAATCCCCATGTAGCAGTATTGAAAAGGCAAGGTACGCTGGCAGCATGTGGCGACCAACATAGCCAAGGAGGCTTGCAGTGCGAAAAGGAGAGAGACTGCAGATGCACAGTCTTTGCCCATCACTTCGGTGGGGATGAAGGGTGACTGCCTGGTACTGGGGGGCCGGCCCCCCTCCCCGTCCCTCCCCCTCCACCCCAGTGGTACCAACGGCCGCGGAGTGACCAGCGGGCCCTCCCAACCAACCCAGCCCACGGCCAGGGAAGCCCCCGACCGTCCCCGTGTGACGTCACCAGCCGCAGGATTTCCCGGCTGCCAGCGAGTGGGGGTAAAGGGCCATCGAACAAACCCGACAAGGTAGCGTGGAGGAGAAGGGGACAAGAGGTTTGTGATCCTCAAAGGGTATCCACCGCAAAGGACATCTATAAAATTGAAGAAAAAAGCCCCCATCCTCCCAGGCGAAACCCGAGGCAATGTCCCCCCCTCAGGAGGGAGACCGCAGGCTACGGGGGAACCCCCGAAAAACCCAGCACAAAAGTGACGTCACGCCAGCTGACAAAGGCGACGTAAATGTCTGAACTTCAAAAAGAAAGAAAGCTCTGAAAGCCAAAAAAATAATTAATTAAGAAATAACGTTCTGGGGCAGGAAATAAAAAAAAAATTAAAGGACGGCTTTGTGGATACTAGGCTCCTTTAGTGTAAAAAAACGAGCGAGGAGAATCGTTTTCAGACCGCCAGTTTTGATAACCAGAGTGGGCAGTCAGCGCTGACAGCGCCCGAAAAAAATCGGACCCCTGTGACGTCGGGCCAGGACGCAACAGCCCTCAGGTGCATATGGAAGGGGACTTGTGAGAAGTGGTAAAAAGGACAAATTTTTGAAAGGTAAAAAAGTAATTTTTCGTCCACAAACCCCATCTGAAATAAAAAACCAAATCAAAAAGTTATATGTTTTTTATTGAATTATAATTGTAAATAGGGGTTAAACAGCATGAAGACAGGTTCCCTATAAAACATACTCCTAGGGAAAAAACGCACAATCAAATTCAATCATGGAGTATGGTAGCATTAAGCTAGACTAAATGATCTAGAATTTTACATCTTAAATGTATATTGATTTTATATGGTGCAAAAACCCTTTGTGCCGCGCAAAGGAAAAACACCGCATTTAAAGGGGGTATTATTCATATGTGAATACGAGAGGAATTTTTGAATATGGAAGGTAACATGCCCAAAATTAGTTAAAAAAATCCAGAACACGATGTTAAATTTCTCACAAAAAATCCAGACTCCCCTCGGGGATTTTTCCCTGTAAAGTATAAGCCAGTACTTAAATTTGGCTATTTCTCCTAATTTTCACAACCAAGGCACTTTATGCATGGGCGATTAAATAAAAGGCATCACACTTTTGGAGACAACCAGCATAATAGAAAATGGGGAAAAATTCAGGTTTTCATAAATAGTAGATCACGCATATATGAACAAAAGAGAGACTCTTTTGGGAGGGGCAGGTTAGACTAGTATTTGGCAAAAATTTAGTTCGGGGTAATGTCTGTACTTCACGGGTAGGAGAGTTATTTATGACCACTTTGCAATCCTAAAGAATAAGTAGACAGCGACTACCCCCTAAATACCAAGGCTCGAATAATGATCCCCCCGGGGCCCGGAGATCCTTAAAGGCCCAGGGTCTATGCGGTTAACCCCTAGAAATAACAACTTTTGAAAATTTTTCTCGGTTTTAAACAAATTTGTTATGACTACTATAAAAAGGGACTGTTCACAAAAACCCCGAAAAAAAAGAGGCCCCATCCCCCATGCACCGGGGGGGACAAGACCCCCTTCTGGCCAAGGAAATAAACGGGCCAAAAAGTTGCTAAGTTTTTAAAAATGTAAGACGAAGATAATCTTCTGCAGTTTCTTAAAAAACAAGGAATAGGGGAATTAAAAACTCAGATCGTAGTAAAATGGGAACAATTTCTGCAAGGTTTAATAGTCAAACCCTGTGGCTGACGTTCCACGTCCCCAAGAGCAGGCAAAATGCTGTAGAGCAGGGGCCGGGAAATTTTATAAAATCACTCCACAAGGGATAAAAATCAACTAACCAACGAAAATAGATAGGAATTTAATAGCAGAGCCCGTGTGCTTTTGACCCCTCCCACTTTTCCGAAATAACGAGGGTAAGGCAACCCCCTGGCGAAGGGCATTACTTACAGCGTCCTTTGCCACATTTCCAGGTATTTTTACCTGATAGACTCACTATCAAAGGAATATCCAAGCTCCGGACTAAAAGCTTAAACATCCCCTACCTAACCCAAAACTGCCCAAAAAAGGCCCATTTCCTTTCCTCCCGTCTGTGCAAATTTCTGAGAGGATAATACGAAAAGGCTTTTTTTAAAGCAAAATGCAAGTTATCCCCCCGACGTAGGTTTTTCCCAGGGGATAGCAGTCAGCCCCTGTTTTTCAGAAACTTAACAAAAAAAACCCAGGGATGAAAACCCTATTTTGATTTAAAACTGCCTTTGATATTGAAACAGAGAAAAATTTTTGAGCAAATAGCTACTTTGGGATTCAAGGAAAATGTTAAAGGGTTCCAAAGATCTATGAATGGTGGGTGGTTTTTTCAGAGGCATTAGGTACTCATACAAAAAATTTTAATGCCCACCGGGGGTTACTTTCCCCATGCTATTTAAAATCTTAATGCAAGATTACTAGGCGATTACCCTGGGGCAATGACTCCATAGTTTTCTAGACGATATATCGCATTAAATCCTCATCGAGGAAAGAATGCAAAAGTTTAGATATACTCCAGCAAGGTTTTTTAGTGGGCTTTATAATCTCGACTGAAAAAAAAAAGGTCAACCAAAGACAATCCCCCTGCAAGGTTTTATAAAATAACATGAGCAGATCTTGCCATCAATACAAATACCTTTGGGGGGATTTTTAGTGAGATGTTCTCAGAAAAACCCGAAGAAAAGGCTGGGGGAGCGGGTGAAGCCACTTAGGGGCACTTGTTGGGAAAGACCATGGTACAATGTCAATATTTCAAGATCTTTTACTGTCATAATACAGTCAGTAATAATTATCATCATTGCACTGGTTGTTCAAGGAATCAGAGTTAGTTAGAAAAAAATTTTAAAATGAAGCCTGAGGATCATTCTTGGGCCACTAGAACAACAAAAATTGTGAATAGGAGAACCGAACTAAAAATTACCTTGTTTTCGAAAAAATATTATATAAATACCCCATTTTGGGGCAAATAAAAAAAAGAAACCCCATTGTACAGAGTTCCAAAAGAAAAAATAAAACAAGAACGAAATTTTAAATTGCATGGCAAACACCGATCATTTCAAATCCTGGGTCAAGTAAATGTAAACACTTTTCTCAGCGGAACTTACCTATAACTAAGACCCCACATGGGTTCCGTACCACCTGGAAAATGTGGACCTTTTTCAACGACTGCCCCAAAAAAGACAGTGTCCCCCCCCCTATATTTAAGCATATGCATTGCAATTAAAATGAGCATCTGAAAATTTATCCAATGCATATGAAGACATGATGGGTCCCTTTCAGTCTGGAGTAGAGCGGATGTCTTCTGTTGTATTAAAAACAAAAATCTTGAAACACCAGGATTGTAGGAGGGTATGATGGGCTGCACTAGAAAAATGAGTTGGGGGGAATATCATGGCCACCGAATTTCTTTGAATAAAGGTGGGGGTAATATTTTGTGATTAAAAGAGTGCCTAAGGTCGAAACTCTAGACAAAAGGGGCAGTTTTAAAATCGCAAATGACATAGGATAAAGGTACGTGCAAAAAAACGAAGCCCCGTATAGTTTTTTTTGGATTCCCTCGCATGTTGGGAATCCCCAGGAGTCATGCTGCCGGCCTGGCAAAGTCAGCATGCGAAAGAAAAGTGGGATATAGATTTGGGGACCCATTTTTCAGGATTTTATACAGTATTAAGTTTCCTTAAAAAGGGCTTGACGAGTTGATTAATTCTCAAAACCCGGGAAAACTGCAGCAAAAGCACTATAACGGGTTTTGGCAAGTTATTTACCTAGGTTTAATAAAAAAAGAAAAAAACAGTGTGATTTGGACCCCAAAAATAGGCTTGGGAAAAGATTTTATTGGGAGCTAATACAATTTTAATGCGAAGAAAAAAAATGGAAATGGTAATGAAGAAATATAAGCGAAAAACCTTTTACATTTTATCTCAGAGTACCATGTGTTACAGCCTTTCAGACCACCTAGTGGGGTAGGAGAAAATATTTAGCTATTTATATTTTTGTTTAGAAGATAAAATTTTATTTTAAACCTAAATTGGAAAGTAGCACCAATGACTATATCAAATGTAGCAAGCCTTTCCACGCCCCAAACTGTATGCCGGCACGGCAGAGAGTAGATAAACGCTGGTAATGTTTCCCTTTTTTTAATGATATAATATTTTCAAAAAGATAGCCTCAAATTTAAAGTAATACCCCAAAAATGACCAAGTTGCCCAGCCTGTGAGTTAGCCAGGGTGGTAAAAAAAGGACAAAATAAATAAACTAAATGGCACGTCTCACATTTCTCGACTCAGATCGCAATAACCAATTTATTTCGGTTTTGGTCAACAAAAATGAAAATTGTTCGTTTTGTTAAGAATTAATTTTAATTTAAAAATTTTTGTTTCATCTGGAAGAATTTAACGCGTTTGTTTTTTATTTACACGAATATTTAATTTATTTATCTCGTTTCCCCCCCTCGCCCAGATCTTGCTTTTGGCGGTCGGTTGGTCTAGACCTGGACCTCACCTTCCCTTTTTCGGTCAAACCTAGGTGATTAACGTAGCATTGTTACATTGCTTTGGTGACACGTTCTATCGGCACTAGAACCAAGTTTAATGCAATTTATTTAAATTTTTTATATTTGGGAAAAGCGTAGGATCTCCCCATTCTAGTGCACAGGATTGCGATATTTCCCGGGGTTTTGTAAAGCCTAATAGATCTGTGCTCCGAAATTCGATTTTAAGATGTAAGACCCAAGTTTTTGTTCGTCGGCAATTGAGTGGTGGGGCCGCGGTTACATCCGTTAATAAGTAGACTAGGGTTAAGCTAGAAAGATTATTGTTATCAATCACCCTTTTACCCCCTTTGAAGCGCTAGCATGTTTTTGGGTAATTGCAAGAATCATGTGATTCGTAAAAATTTTGCAAGGAAGTTTCGAGGCCCATCAAGATAAACAGAAAAGAGCGGTTTTTATAGATTTTTGGGTTGATCGCTTCAATCAGGTAGGCATTTTTGGGGGAAGGATCCCCGTCGATGAAGTTAACATTATAGCTAGAATAACTACCTCGGAGTTTAGATTGCGACCCCGAGAAGATTTGTTTGTTAAATGTTGCGAAATTTTTTATGTCACCATTCATTTATGCGTACATTTGCTCATGTCGAATTACATTTTAAAATTTCATTTATTTCTTTTCTGGTGAGACAGTGGGTTCAGTAAAACCTCGCAGATTGGGGGGTTTTTCGTTCCCTTTTCACTTATATCTATCAGGATGGTTGGGAGTTCAAGCAGGTCCCGCGGATCACTACTGAGTCTCCCCCTCCTTTTTTTTCTTTTTCTTGTGAAAAAAAATTTATTTGTGAAAATAAAACGCACACCGAAAAAAAAGACGAAATAGATAAAAAAAACAAAATTAAAAACTGCAAATGTTATAAATAACCAGCTAGTGGTAAAACACCCCTTCTTTCTGTTGCCTTCTTTTCTTACTTCTGGGCCCTTACAGTGTAGGAATCTGGTTCCCCGACATATATTGCAGTCAAGACACAGGTGTTAAGGTGTTCTCATGATGTGGTGGACGGCGCTGCCTGCCGAGGACTCCCATAGATTAGCGATGGCCAGGAACTCGGCAGCGCAGGCACCAGTGCCCCATGATGCTTGGGAAGGGCGACACCTGCGGACGCCAGCAGATCCAATCAACCCAGAGCTCGTAGTTGCAGGTTATCAGCGCCCTGGAGGGCTGCCCACACTGCCCAACGCCAATGGTCAGATTGAAGATTACGAGGATGTTGAGATTGAGCATGCAGCCGTGAAGGAACTGGACGAGAATGTGAGGACGTCGGGAGAGGACGCGCCGACAGTTAGCTGGACGAGGACTACGGAATCTTGACAAATCCGAAGCATAAGGAGGAACCTGTCGGAGGACACTAAATCATGGGCGGCCTTAAACACCTGCTCTGACAAAACATGCTGGTCACAGGCTATGGGGCGATTTCCGATGACGTCATCCTATTCAGATTCACAGCATCCTAAGGGACCGGTTTGCAGCAGGATCCTCCTCGGTGCATGTCGGCTCATCGATTGTTGTCTGACGCAATATATAGTGGGAAACAAGATCATACTACGTAAGGGCCAGAAGAGAAGTAAGGAAAAAGAAAGGCAACAGAGAAGAGGTGGGTGGTAAGTACACTAAAGCCAGTTAATTATAAAATTTCTGTTTTAATGTTGGTTTAATTTAATTTCGATTCTTTTCGTTTTGGTGTTTTATTCACAAAGATAAGAAGAATATACAGGAGAGGAAACGTCAGTAGCATCGCATGGGACTGGCTTGAACTACCAATTAGTCTCTTGATAGATACGAGTCACTCGTCCAAGACTGACAAATTTGCAGCAAAAGAGGACTACGGACAGCAACAAACCCTATTAATGAATAAGGTTCAATGTCGTTTGTTCTGCATGTGATGAGTGAGTGAGTAATTGTGGGTGTGTGTGTGAGCTACAGCGAGCATGAATGAGATGAAGTGATCTCACACCGAGAATGATCACAAGTGAGTGTTGTGTGTATGTGGTTGTGTGTCGTGGGTGGTGGGGGTGTGTGTGGTGTGTTGTGTGTGTGTGGGTGTGTGTGTGTCGGAGGAGAGAGAGAGAGAGCAACAGCGAGCATGAGTGAGAATGAAAATGAAAGTGACCTCACAAAACATGAAGATAATATCAATATTAAAAACTGAGAGAAATAGCAATGGCTCATGATAGATAAATTAGTTCAAATTACCACACGATTCAACATTTAATGATATGCAGACAGAATGTACGAAATTAATGAATGGTAACATGAAAAAATATCGCAAGATTTTAGCAAGCAAATCTTCTCAGGGTCAGAAAATCTGAACTGCGAGGGAGCCAGTCTGCTATGCATGTAGACTTCACGACGGCGGGTCCTATACCCCTAAATGCCTTACATCATTGAAAGCGGAACCGAGCCCGGAACATCTATAAATAACCTGGATCTTTTCTGTGTATCTGTGCTGGGCGCCAGACATTCCCTAAAAGGGTACTAAATTATCATCAATCAACACGATCACTTGGGAATTCCCAAAAAAATGCAAAAGCGACTCAAGAGGCGTTGAGAAGGGTGGTAATTAATAAGCGCATAAGATTCTAGCTGAACCTTAGTCCTACATTATTTAATGACGGAACTGCGGGTACACCGAGCTGAAAAAGTTGCCGAGCGAATGAAATTACTTGGTGTCACCTGTTACCTACTTCGAACGTCGGAGCAGAGATCTTTTAGCATTAATGCAACACCAGTTATATCAGGCCCTACTGTGTGCTATTGATATGGGGAAAGGGTCACTCTTGACCTTTCCACGTCCCAACTTACCAGAGGGGAGAAGGAGCGGGTCAGGTCGGCGCGTAAGGGAAAGAATGAGGATAAAAAGAAATGATATTTCAGATAAGGATAAATCACGAAACACATAAATTCGCTGCAGTTGATAACAAACTATAATTCTCTAATAGCGAGAGAAATTAATAAGTACTTACCTAACGAACGATATTATGTTGTGACCACATACCGCGATCACACGGTAATGCGATCTGATGTCAGGTAAATAGTGTAGAATGTTCCATTTGCTGTCACTTGGATCAGTTGAGTGTTTTTCTTCGGAGGTAGTTGGTTCGTGTGCAAGCCCAAGGAACGCAACGGCACCGCAGTACCAGATTGTAAAAGGGACCAGTATGGTAGTCAAACCTATGTAGGACTACAAACGAATGTTAAAGGGCTGTGAAAACCACGCTACGACTGGCTTAGGGTTAAAAGCGCTGAGGAGGTGTCACGTGT
>NW_023660060.1:0-5000 GCF_015228065.2 Penaeus monodon | reverse complement strand
AAAATGGAAACCAGCTGTTTGGCGCCAGAGACTGGTTGGCTAGCCAGCGTAATTTTATTTCCTTCTAATTTAAAACCATGTATAATTTTCGTTCCTTCTGTTATTATAAAAAAATATCTGTGTTTTTATTATCAAGACCCCTATTCAAATATCAAACAAAAATGAAAAAATCCCAAAATAAAAAATAAAAGCGGGACGTCCGGGGAACGACGACACTTCAAGAAAACAAAATCTTGCTGCTCAACTGGGAAAAAAACAAAAAACTTGGCGAACGACTTTTTGCATAAAAGGGTCGGGTAAACGCCCTTGTAATGCCCGGGGGCTAGTACAGTGGCACCTTGGGCCCTCCTCAGGGGTCGGGGTTTTTCGGCCCCGCCAGGGCGCGAAAATTTTGCAACTGTAAAAATAAAGTGAGCGAGTCGGCTTTAGTCGACCAGGCCGGGCCCCCTCAGGGGCATGCCTGGCGAGGCTAAGTTCGCATATCGGACTTATCCCTTACCTTGTAAGTAATCGGGATTTTGGGGATTCCCTTTGGGCTCGGTATTTGCTGGGTTTTCCTTCAAATGCCGACGTTTTTAACGGATTTTTTATTTTTGGATTTTTAGAATACAAAATTTTTTAAGGTATTATTTATCGTTTTTTATTAGGTTTGCTCTTTTTGTAAGGGTTTTTTGTGTTTATTTTGTTAGGGCTGGATAAAGTAACAACTTAAGGGGTTTTTTATTTCTATTTCATCACATTTTTTTTAATTTTTTTTTACTAGTGTTTTGATAAAATTCAATTTAGTTTTTTTATTTATTCCCTCAAATTGTTAGTAATTTTAATTTTATTTTAGTCTAATAAAAACATAGTACGAAATTTTGGCTGTACAAAGTTGGATGATTTTATGGGGTTTTTCTAAGTCAAAAGGCACCTTTTTAAATTCAGGTATATCTAATTATTGATTATGGTACAAAAGTTTCAAAAACAAACTGAAAAAAAAAAATTTTCAGGGGGATGCAAATTCCAAAATTGCAAACAAAGGTAATAAAAAAAAATAATAAAAAAATAATAATAATAATAATAAAATAAATCTGAATACAAGAAAGTGTTGAAAACGACTTTTAAAATGAAAAAAACTATAAAACTTTTTAAAGAGTATGAACAAAAACATAAACAAAGCAACAAACGTAAAAAAGAAAAACATCTAGTCCCTTAATTAATTACAAGTAGAAATTTGTAAAAATTTTTTTAAAGAAATGCAGAATAGTATCTTTTATATTAGAAATCTAACTTTTGCTCACGGAGACTTGTTGAAAATTTTCTTTATGGTTTTGCTCTGATGGTGCGGAATTTTTCCCATATTGGGGCTCTTAATATCTTCCCTTTATTTGCCTCGGTGGTTCTAAAATAGAGGATTTTTTGCGAGAGGATTTGATGGGTACCTTTCATTTTCTCTTTATTGGAAAACGTATCTTTATCTTTGGGTTTACTAAATACCAATCTGCATATCTAAATTCAATGTAATTTTTGAGTTTTAAAAACCTAACCCTTTTATAATTGTCTTTGGTTGGCCCATCCCCTCTTAGCGCCAAAATTTTTCAATAACAGTTTATGGGCCAAGTTTTTAGATGTTTAACTTTATCTATTGAAAATCTTACTCCATAATATACAGTATGTGATAGGGTATTGTTTTGTGATGGTAGATTGATTTAAGTTCGCTTCGACCATGAAGAGAATATTCAAAAACTGGTATTCATTCTATATATTAAGTTTTTTGTTCCCGTTAAAATTACAAAAAAATGACATTTAAAAAATGGGTTTGTTTTTATAAACAAAAAATATTTTTTACCTTGCCTATGGCATATTACAAAAGGGCTTTTTCCCCTTTTTAGGGAAAGCTTATATATGTAACCCAATTTTAATCTTTCGTTTGACCCTTTATAAACAATGGGCAACGCTAAAATCACAGAAAATAAATAAGTGATATAGAGCTAAAAAATAACCAGGTCATTTATAAAAACAAACAGATAGGCCTTAGGGTTTTTCCATAAGAAAGGGGGAATTTGAGATTTACTGTCTTGTAAGGTCACGTTTTTTTTTTCGTTCCTTACAAAATTAAATTACCCAATCAGGGGGTCCATTGGATTTGGGGGTTTTTACTTTGGCAAGCTTGCGTCTAATGGGGAAAACTCCCGCTAATAAACAGGAGTTGAAAAGTTGAATAATTTTTCGAATTTATCTCCCCGCTCAATACAAAAAGTCATTACACGAAAACCTCAAAAATAAAAAAATTTTTAAAATATTTAAAACTTTAAAAATTGTAAATAAATATATTAAAAAATCAAGCTAAAGTTACGTTATAAGTGTATAAAAAAAACATTTGCATAATTAAATTTTTTTGAAAACATTAGTTCCCTAAGGAAACTAATAAACCCTCTATTCACAATCCTCCCCCCAAACATTCTTCTGTTAAAAGGGGGAGACATGTTTTACGCTCTGGTTTAGAATGTGCCTCTTTCCCTACAGTGCGACCGTTTTAAGGGTCTTAGCATTCCTTACAAATTTCTTCATCTTGCCCCTCGGGCCATGAAATCGTCTTGTGTGCCCCATTCTTGTCCTCAAAACACTTACTTTTCGATTAGGGTGGGTATTGGGCTCCACTGCCCGGGCTCTCTAATTTTCGGAATTTGTTTCTAGAGGGATCCTCCATTGTTCCTTTTATTTTTCACGAAGACAACTTCTGATCGGGTTTCAGGTCGTGTGTGGGAGAGGAAAATGAGCATAAGGCTGAGCGGGACTGCCTTGGTCTTTTGTTCGCTCGCTTTATTCCCCCGATACCAACAGCGTGGCAACCCCAGAAAGTGTTTTTTTTTACGTGTTGACATCAGTGCAAGCCAATTTGAACCCCCCTCCTATGAGTGAGAAATTTTGCTCTTGATTCTTGCAAGGGACTACGAGAGTCACAAAATATTACAAAAAATGGTTTTTAAGTTTTTTTGTCATTTAACTGCTGCAAGAATGGCATGTACTCGAAAGGGAAAATCGAGGCTGCTAAGAAAAATTGCCAATGCAGTCTTCATTCTGCTCACGCTGCAAAGCCCACACCATTTTCGATTTCGTATAAAGCTCTGTCCCTTGGGACTTAGAAAAGGTTAAAAAAAACTTTCTGCTTCTGTTCGGGGCCTCTCCCTTTCCCAATTCCGAAAATCCACCCCGACTTGATAATCCCAAGGGGGGGAAATTAGGGAATTCCAAAAGCCAGAACCTTTGTGGATTTAAATTAAGATTTCCACAAGACTCCCAATTCCCTACCATAGGGTCAGCTATCCCCAAGGGTTTAAAACAATTGGATTGGGATCCCCCAATCCTTTGTAGTCTCGTGTAGTAAATCAGGGTCATGTAGTCCCGGTGTAATGAAGAGGTGGTTCTCCACTCTCAGCACCGGGGCCCACAGGGGAAAACCTGAAACCCCATAAAGATTCTAAACTTCATTATGAAACCATCCAAAAATCCAGAGAACAGGGGGGTTTTCAGATGAATAAACCACATCCATAGTCAAAAATTTATAAAAAGTGCCTGGTAAACCGCAAACGTTGCAAAAGGGGCTGCCCCAAAGATAAAGAGAAAAACCCACAAAACACTAAGCACTTTTTTTAGCTTTCACTTTTAACTGTTTGATGTTTAGGCACCCCCGTGAGCCTTGAGTCAAAAATTAGACCCAAGTCTTCAAATTGCAGTGGGTTTTTCTCCTAAAAAATGGGAACTTTCCTCGTTTGTGGAAAAGTATAGCCCAGTCTTGCTTGGAAAAATTTAACCATGGGTTTTCTCAATGTCATCCAATTTTTCGCGTCTGTAGTGCCCCGCCTCCTGTAAAAATTCCTCCTGAGCATACAGTGTAAAATTTTCCCCCATACAGTTACATAACAGCACTTGGAAATTTTTGATGTCATTTTTAGCTATGCAAAAAAGGGGCACCAAAAAAACTTTTAGGGGCCCATTCCAGCTGATTTCCCGATTAGAGAAACTGTTTTCCCCCTCTAATCTAAATTCCCGGGGGAGTAAGGAACTTTGTTGAAAGGGAGGGAATGATCCTTTTAAACCAATGTCATCAAATTTATGAAAATTTCCAAGTAGTATCGAAACCTTTTTTAAAGGGAAAAAAAAAAAGACTGCTATCATTTTGCATTGCTGTGAAAAAAAAATTCTGTATAGCATCCCACCTCACAAGTGCATCGTGGTCGATCTCAATTTTCTAAACCCATATTGATTGGGGGGCAGCACCTTTTTCCTTTTTTTGCAGCCCTTCACCTGAAGTTTACCCTTTTCTCCCTCAGCTTGTAGATACACTGGTGAGAAACCCGATCTGTAATTTCCTGATGTGGAAGCATCCTTTCCCGGTTTGGAACAGGATGATTATAGCTTCTTTCCATGTGGAAGGGGACTGTGCCCTCCCTATAGATCCATTAATAGGTCTAAAAGGGGTTTTTGGGAGCTCTCTGGTAAGTGAGATATCATTTGGTATGGGAAAACTAATTACTGTGGGATTCTTTTGACAGAGCTGCAAAGCAGAGTCCCCTTGTGCAAAAAGGCAAGTTGTAGGAAGTTCTCTGCGTCCTACTGAAAAACGACACTGGGGGTTTTTTTCCTGTTCAGCC
The DNA here is from genome assembly GCF_015228065.2 of Penaeus monodon. Lineage (NCBI taxonomy): Eukaryota > Metazoa > Arthropoda > Malacostraca > Decapoda > Penaeidae > Penaeus > Penaeus monodon. Next base: position 363 of record NW_023660060.1, on the reverse strand, counting down.
CAAAGAAAGGAGAACGGCAGTGTAAGTGCTCCAGAGGAGTCTCTCCATGGATTTGGGAGCTCATTTGCAACATTTTTTTGTCTGTGTGATTAAACTATCTTCTTCAACAGGTTGTGCATGGATGTCTCTTTCCCCGATCTTGTGCACCCTTTTCCCCCACCCACCTTAGGGGGTCCCAGGTTAAAAGAGGAGAATACTGTCTTCATGATCCGTTAGCCTCCTTTAGCACCCCCTGGCCTTGGCTTTGGGGTTTTTTTTTTGTTTAATTTTAAATTTTTTTTCCCCGGGGGTTTACCCCCAAAGCTGGGGGCCGCTTTTAATTGTTTTGCCTTTTTTGCGGGGGAAATTGTTTGGAATTCCTTT
>NW_023660059.1:0-20066 GCF_015228065.2 Penaeus monodon | reverse complement strand
TAAACTACATTCGCGTTTGTAAAAATGTTTCAGAACCCCCAGAGGGTTAAAATTTGGGGAGAACCCCAAAAAAGGAAAAATCACATTATCAAAAGGTTTATCTAACAGAAGCCCCTTTGGCAGATAAAACGGGGAGCAAGAGATGGTTGAAAGCCTGGCGTGTACAAAGTATTACGAGAGAAACAAACACAGATTATTGCTTTATGGGGTCATTTTATAAAAAAAAAGACTGGAAGAGGGGCAGTGTTACAGAGTATCTTCTCCATAAGAGATAGTGCAGCACTAAGAGAGGCGGGTGAGATTTTTAGTGATCGTCTCTTGGGACAATACACTAAAAGGGACTACCACCTAAGTACAAAAATTTTTGTACATGGCTAATCAACGCGACCCTCCATATGAAAATTTGGTTTAAAGACAGCTTTTTTAAGTATGAAGATCCCCTCAGAGAAATTTGATACAGAAAGAGCAATGGTTCCCCGGGGAAATAGCACAGTTAAACAGAGAGATGCTTTAAGTGCGGTGAACCGGGCCTTTTTGCTTTTTAAAGCTATAAAGGTGGGATTTAAAAGAGTAAAAAAACCTAGAATAAAAAGAAATGGTGTGAACTTCTCAGTCACGAACTCTCAATACAGTGAATCAGAGCGAAAAACCCTCAGGAAAGCAATGACTCAAAATTTCTGAAATACACAAGCGAAGAACAAATTATAATACTCTTTCCTTTAACACATCATAAGGTTACGATGTTAAAGGGGACCTCGAGTTGTGTGACATTGGAAAGAATTTTATAAAAGTTGAAGCAGAAAAAAATTTTTTACTCGACGCTCGCAGGGGTTTACATTCACACATAGAGGAAAAAAAAAACCCCAAATTTGGGGAAAATTTCAAGTCTTTGATTGCAAAAACCATTCCATACCCCTGACAGATGCCAAAGACAGAAGGAACTTACAAGGGTTGGTGATGTAAAGGATTTATCCAAGTCGAGAAGGAAAATCAAGAAGTATTGTGTTAAAAGATGCATGTACATACCAGGTTTTAAAAAAGACATCATGTCATATGGAAACCCATTAAGAGTGGACAATCATTATTTTTTTCCCCAAAATGGCAGCTCCTCCCAAGGATGGCGGATATTGACATTATGGGAAAAAAAAACAAAGAGATAACTAAACAAAACTCTAAAATAGAAACTAAACAAAAATTAAGGGAAGCAAAGCACCCCGAGAGGAAGGCAAAAAATCCTAGGGCACTGCAATGTGGCAGATGGAAAAAATTAAAGGAACTGTTGATGGGAGCCTTTGAGAAAAGAGAATTTTTAGGTACCACATGTGTTTTGGTAAAATGCAAGATAGAAAAAAAAGCCAGAAAAAAGGCTAAAAAACCTTTTGGGTTTAGTACACTGTGATCTGTAGGACCCATTTATCCTCAGCTATAGGAGGTTACAAAACAGTATTCTTTTTAAAGGAACTACCAGGACTCTTTGAATCTACCTCATTAAAAAAGGGGGTACAGTACATGCAAGAAGAGGTATTTTCAGAAAAAGCACCATATGGCAATAAAAGGGTAAGATTACCCTGGAAAGAATTTTCAAATCAGGAATCAGAACCCTCCTTAAAAATAAGATTAAACATGAAATTTTCTGTCCCTACTTTTCACATCAAAAAAGGAACAGTTGAGAGATCACACAAAACAGTTTTGACATGGGTCGATACTTACTAATGAGTCCAATTACCCAAAAATATTGGGCTTATCTGGAAGGGTGCTTGTTTTTTCAGGAAAAAGGTGTTATAATTTGAATTCAGAAGACTCCAGGAAATGTTACTGGAAGACGCCAAAAATTTGCAAATGAATATTTTTTAAGTAAAATGTTTTCATAGAAAAAGGAAACGAAACTGATCCAAGGATAAGAGGTAAAATTTTTTGGGGATGAGACCCAAATCCAGCCTACTTGATTTACTTCCCCAAAAATAAAAAGGTAAAAAAAATAAGATGTGTTAAGTTCATGGAAAACTTACCCCTGAAGCCCAGTCACCAAAAGACGAGCAAACCCGATAAAATGACACTGGTGGAGACTAGACTTCAGCAAAAATCCCTTCAAGAAAATCAAGACAAGCCACCAGGTAACACAAGTGAAGAAAGAAGATATCCAACTCGAGAAAGGCGGAAACCCTCAAAATTAGATGACTACATTACTGATGAACTGGACGATAGTATTTCCAGTGTGACACATAATAGCTTTATACATCATTGCTACCGAGTGTCACATAACCCCAGTACCAGCCACCTATCAAGAGGCTATTTCATCTCCAAAGGGACACCAGTGGAAGAGAGCAATGGACGAGGAAATATCTTCACTTCAAGACAACAACACCTATGAACTTACCATACTGCCTAAGACACATACTGCTGTAGGCGGAAGATGGGTCTATCAAGTAAAACCTGGACCAAACGGCGAAGAAAAATATAAAGCGAGGTATGTCACCAAAGGATATTCACAGGTAAAAGACATCGACTACGGAGAGACTTTTGCTCCAACAGCAAGAATGTCTACACTTCGTGCTTTACTGGATGTAGCTGTACAGAAAAACATGGTAATACACCAAATGGATGTTAAAACAGCTTATTTGAATGCTGATATTGATCATGAAATTTATGTAGAACAACCTGAAGGTTATGAGGACAAAGATAGTGATGGAAATGTTTTGTACTGTAAACTGAAAAAGTCACTTTATGGTCTGAAACAAAGTGGCAGGATGTGGAATAGTGTAATCCATAAATTCTTTATTTCAGAAGGATTCAAACAATCACAGAGTGATCATTGTCTGTATCTAAAGCATGACAGGCACAGTGATATTGTTGTACTCTTATGGGTGGATGAGAAGCTGCTAGCAGTAACATGTCCCTGACGAACGAATGTAAGGAATCTCTTTGTCAAAAATTTAGAATGACTGATTTAGGGAAATTAAACTGGTTTCTTGGAATGTCATTTGTTACAGGTAAAGATTACATTGAGGTGAATCAAACCAAATATGTAGAAAAGATTTTGGATAGATTCAACATGTCAGATTGTTATGCAAGAAATGTACCATGTGATCCAAGTATTATAAACAACATCAACAGTAGGATCTAATGGAGTAATTAAGCAAGTGGTGGTCTCAATATGTTATGACAGGTACTAAACCAGACTTGTGCATGTGGTTTACAAAACTCACAGTACATGTCAAACCCACAAAGCTTCCCCAATTTTTAAATTCTGTAACATGTTCTAAGTACTAAAGCACCAGACATATGGTTTACATTTCGAAAGTCAGTGGGGGGGGGGGGGGAGAATCAGTCAAATCAAGGATTTGTAGGATTCAGACTGGGGACATCAGAGACAGAAAAAGCATATCAGGTATATTGTTTCAATATCATAATGATGGACCACTTATATCATGAGAAAGTAAGAAGCAACAACAGTGCACTTACATCTGTGAAGAGAGTACATTGCCCTACTTAGCATCAGGAAGCAAAGTCCTAAGACCAGTTATATCGATCTATGGTTTAAGTTAAAATCTGTAGACTTAGGAGTCGATAACCCAGTGCCAGAAATCCAGTAAATTACAAAGATCAAAGCATAATGTGAGATTCGTTATCATTTGATTCGAGAGAAGTAAAGAAAGTAATGTAAGTTATTCATGTTCCTACACAACATGAATCAGCTGATATATTTTCAGAAAAACCGTAAACCAGAAGAATTGGAAGTTTTTAAGTATAAGAGGATAGATCTCAGACACATACCATCTTTAAAGTTATCAGGTGTAGACGCAATCACGGATCCCAATGAAAGTCTACGGGCCCCGCACGGGCAACAGAGAGGAAATGCAGCGGTTTGTTTCACTACAACCGTCCATGGGTGCAATGAGTAGAGGCGCTGCAGAAGTCTCAATGACGGGGAGTCTGGAAAGGCTTATGCAGCTCGATGACGGGGAGGTTGGGAAAAGGCTAAGCAGCTCGATGACGGGGAGCTGTGAAAAGTTATGTAGCCGATGGACGGACAGGTGTGAAAATGGCAGGGCAGACTTATGCAAAAAGCTGCTCCCTTTCATTCGCACAGGCTAGCCAGCGTGCAGCTACAAGCGAGAAGCAGGCAAGCAATAAACTATATTGGTCTACCACACATCACATCACTGTAGCATCATGAAGCACTGACACGTATAAACAGGTAAATATACATGTTATGTAGATATAATTCAATTATGTAGAAACATAATGTAGTAGATAATATACATTAATATGTAGATATACATACAAATTATGTAGATATATAACATAAGTATGTAGATTATAGTATACATATATAGATACAAGTGCAAAACCGGTATATATAATATATATACATGTACATAAAATTTTATATACATTATATGTTTACATACAGAACATTGATAATAGCGTGTACATGTACATAATATTTGTATACAGGCATACATATATAACAACCTCCCTGATCAGGACTCGAACCTACGTCACTCGGTATGAAACCGGAGGCAACGTGCTAAACCAACCAGCCACACGACACACTAAAAACGAGTGGTAACTAGGAATCTAAATACTCCATAGGACTAATACCTATCTACTCATACATGAATAATTGATAGCGAGGTTTTACACACACTCGCTGGGTAACCGCTGGAAATTGATTTAGAATTCAAAAACGACAATCAGATGTATCGAAAAAATAATGAAATAATGGAATAAGCATAATGATTACCTATATGACAATCCACTCTGATCAGGCCTCAAAGTAGGTCACTATGAGGCCATTAATACACATACCATGCATAAGTAAAACGGAACATACATATCTACATATAAAATAACGCTATCAGCATATTCAACATCTATCTGAATACATATCATACACATATCTATATACAAAATAATAACATATACATTAGTAATATATAAAATCTATACAATACATAAATACACACATGTATAACATATATACATTAAGACATACTATATATAATATATACATATACAGATATATATTGTACATATATATATCAGACATATACATATATATGGACATACCATATATACATATACAAGACTATATCTAGTCATATTCATATATAATATATATTCTATATATATGTATGGAAAATAACATATAAATAATATATTATAATATTACAGAGAGAAGCTATACATAGATACAAATACATTATATCTAATATAGTCATAAATATAGATACATGTAAGATATATCATATAAATACATATAAAACATATACAATATAGATACCATATATACATATACATAATATATACATTACATAGATATATACTTATAATAATATATACTATACAATAACATAATACAAACATCCCTACATATATACCATATATGTATACATAGATAAATATACATATATATATATTGTACATATATATATATAAACTATAACATACTTTACAGATATAGGACATATCATATAATACAATACAGTTATATATGTACACATATACATATATACAAGCAACATATATACATAACATAAATATGTCTAAGTCATATCATATATTATATCTATGAAGATGGACATGATAATATACATATATATATATATATATATATATATGAATATATATATCTATATGTATGGAAATATACATAATATATATAATATCCATATAAATACATTACAATTTTATAAATATACATATATACATAGACATATAGATGAATATAATAGACATATAACATGATATATACATCTACATATATATACAAGATAAATACATAGTACAATAATATACATATTATACAGGTACCGATATATACATCTACATAGATATATACATCATCAATATACATATATAGTATACATATACATATACATATATATACATTATACATATACATATATATACAGATGAATATATATATATGCATAGTATACATACGAGACATTAGATATTATATAGCCGATATACATAATTATAGATAGAGAATATATATAATATTAAAAAATAAATACACATATATAAATATATACATTATATGCCATACATATACATAGACATAATATAGTGACAATATAACCTATAATATAACATGATATAGATATATATATAATATATATAGAGTGATATATAATAAAATAGAATACGTATATATATTTACATACAGACACACACCACACACACACACAACACACAAACACAAACACACACATCACACAAACACAAACCACACACACACACATCTATTATATTATGTAATATTATATCTGATAGATATACAGATAGGTAGAGATATTAAATATATATATAAATATACACACACACACACACACACACACACACCACACGCCCAACCCACACACACACCACACACAAACACACACACCACACCACACACAAAAACACACAAAACACAAACCACACACACAAACCACCACACACACACACACATATTAATATTATATTAGTAGATAGATATATATAATATATATAAATATATAAATATTATAGATATATATATAATATAATATATAAACATATATTGTATATAGATACATATACATTAAAACAATATACACATACAATACACATTATGTGTAGGTATGTATATAGATACATAATCTATTTATATATATATATATATATATATATATCGATATATAGAGTATAATACATTTTATTAATATATAAGCAATAATATATATTACTATATATATATATATACCATTATAAATATATATAATATATATAGAGATATAGATATATAATATATAGACATTATATATATATATATAATATAGAAATTATATATATATATATCGATATTATATATGGTGTGTGTGTGTGTGTGTGGTATATATATGTATATATATTATATATATATATATATATATATCTATATATATATATATTATAGTATATATATATAATATATATTATATATATATAATATATGCAAATAATATATGTATGATATAAATTATTGACTATATTATATATATAAGGTTTAATAGGTAAAGATAGTATATATATATATATACAATAAACACATATTATATACATAGATATACCTATGTTATAGATTAGATAAAATATTATAAATATATGTTTATAATTTATAGCTATACTATAATACAAAATACATTTATATACCATATATAAAGATATATACACATATATCATTATAGACATTAGATCAATGTAATACATAATAACATATATATATATATCATATATGATATCTATTATGTATATAATATATATATATATATATATATATAAGATATATATATATTTATATGCATCTATAAATTATATACATATATATACATACACACACACACACACACACACACAACACAACACACACACACACACACACACACACAACACAACACACATCTGATTATAGAATATGAGTATATATTATATAATACAGATAGATACATATATATACATACATATCTATCAATATAGATATACAATGTACATATATATAATAATATATTAGTAAGATACCTCTATAGTGTATATATATACGATAATATTACATATAATACAACTATAACATACATATATATACATATAGGATACATACATAGATAAATATATATACATTACTAACATAAATATACAGATATAAACATATATATATACAAAATTTACATATATAATAGACATATATATCGTATATAGCATTATATACATATATTACATATATAACATAGAACCACATAATCTACTCATATGTACATTATTTAAATGAAATATAAATATATATATATATATATATATATATTTATATACAATGTATATTTATAGATATATACATAATATACTTATATATACACTATAGATAGATATATATACATATATATAACACTATATACTATCTATTATATATACTATATATATATATATATATTCTATAATATATATATATATATATTATAGACATAGATCTACATTATGACAACCGATATAAAAATAATATGTACAGAATTAAGATATGTACACTATAATATATAAAAACTATGTATCATAATATGACATAGATATGTATATATATGCATATATATTGTAGTATATAGTACATTATATATAAACCTATTATATACATATATATGGATTATATATTAGATATAGGCATTATAAGATATATTACTATATACCAGGTAGAGATAATAATACTAAAAATACATCTACATATATATACATATATATAATATATAGACATATATAGATACATATATGTACCTATATAAAACATATGTATACAGTATATAGAATTATATTAACACACACACACACACACACACACACACACAACACACACCACTACACACACGATATATATAATAATAGAAAGATATAATATATATATATATATAGATAGTATATAGATATAGATTAGATATAGATAGGATAGATAGATAACATATAGATACCACACATAATACATATAGAGTACAATATATACACATATATATAAATAGATATACACATGATATATACATAGATACAAAGACAACAGAGAAACATTGTACATATATGATGAATATAGATATACATACATATCCATCTGAATACAGCATCAGAGAATATAATGTCTACATATGTAATCATAATGACATAATTGTACATTTATATAACATTTATATTCAGAATTGACAGAATACATTATATAATTACATATCATTTATATTTATATGACTAGGATCATACAGTATATTAGACGTATATTACATTATATCATAAATATACATCTATATATATACACTTATATATATATATACATACATTTATATAACATAATATATGCATATATACATTTCAAACATATAATACATATATTTATGATAAAAGAGCTCATCTCGATACTTAGTATTGAGTATTAAAATTCCTTAGTGGAAACTCAATACGTTTCGTATGACGATACTTATCGCTCCAAAGAAAGACAAAGGAAAGAATTCTTTAAAAAGCATTCATTAAAAGGAACAAGAAACGAAGTAAAATGAAGATACGAAACTCAAATATATGGAAATAAAATATTAAAAGGAACCAGAGGTATGTAAAAGATTAATTAAGTACAAAACCTTAAAACCGAATCCATTTGGAACGTGTTCGAGTTTAAATGGTCATCACAACAAAACCAGTGGGAGTTTTTCGTAAAATAAAGATAAAATAAAATATATGAAATAAATAAAGAAAACTATTCACGCATGTACTATTAACCTTACATTGCGGACACTTCGTTCATAAAACGAGCAGACTCATTAGTAAATGAAATATGAAATATGAAATGTCTCAGACACCTTCGTTCTCTCTCCCACTGCCTTGTGAACCGCGACTCTCCAACAGGGGTTTCGAATACCCGCGCGGCCAATTTGAAAACCAATGTTGGTACACTATAACGCATAAATAATCTCAACCAGAAATAATGTCCTAACTTGAACAAAATTGCCCAAACAATAAAATATAGCATTTCTATAATCGAACACGGAATGCACCAAACTCTCAGGGAGCACGGAGGACAATACAGGGGGAAACTAGCTAAAACATGCCACATGCAGAACAATCAATAAGGTATACAATTATCATAAAGTATAGACAGTATTTTATACAATATATAGAAGAGATATAACAATAACATTATATATACACATATATACATATAGATGGTATATATAGTAAATATAATATATATATAAAATTATATATAATATATATATATATATAGATATATAATATATATATAGATTATATATATATATAATCTATAATATATATGTATGTATTAATATGGTGTATAGATATATATATTTATTTTATGATTAATAATATATATAATATATATATATTTATATATATATATTTATAGATCTATATAATGTGGTGGTGGTGTGGTTGTGTGTGCATGTGTGTGGTGGTGTGGTTATATCCTACCTAAAGATATGTTATTAACAGATATATCTATATATAGACCTATTATACTTATATATATATATATAAATATAGTATAATATATAGATATATATATATAATAAACTCCTATATATATATTTAATAATATATTATTTGTAGATATTATACTAGCGATAAATAAGTAATACTTATATATATATCAATATATAATAATAATATAGATATATAGATATATAATACTATATAATTTATATCTGGGTGTGGTGTGTGTGTTGCGTGGTGTGTGTGTGGGTGTGGTGGTGTGAGTTGTGGTGTGTGGAATATAAAATAGATACAGGTATATATTTAATATAGTACATTATATATATTATATATCAAATCGTTTGGAGTATTAATAGCCATGTATCATATCCTCAGGTTATCAATAGCCACGCTGAATTACAAGATTATATAAATTTAGAGAGTATTTCCCAATAATGTTGAAATTCACAATATTTAACATAATATGCAACAACTGTTTATTAATATCATTATATTATATTATGTGCATGAAAACCACCGCATGAACGGGTACACGAATCAAAACAACCAACAACAGAGGAGGAACAGATGCGAATATTGATATTTCGCGCTAGGGGAATCCAAAAAACTTGATCCTTGTGCGCGAAATGTGGATGTAACAACTCAAAGCTGTTCCGCAAAATTGGAATCAGGTAATGAGACGCGTACGATTATCAATTAAGTTTGACCGTGATGTCGGTAATTGCGTATTCTTTTCCTGCAATACGAAACATGTCAAGAATATTATGCTTTATCCATTCCAACGTGTTTTTTGCAAGCAGAAAAAGGGATATTTGAAATCTATCCGGATTTATAGAGATCTCCCGCGCATTTGGCATCTAACGTCTGCAAAACAATTGTTGGCATCGGCCTTTAATTTGAGCTGTTCTTATCGAGACAATATTGCCAGCACATGAAATAAATTACCTTAAATGCAGGTATTTTAGGTCACCAGATCACACCCACCATTCCCATGAACACCATTATTTAGGTCATATTGAATGCTTTTGCTGTGTATGATGAAGCATGTGGAATACCTTAGAGGTATCGACAAACAACCACGGCTTCCTTTGCTTGATTTTTGTGTTCATCTTAGTTACAGAGGATCTACTTCTCAAATGTTTTGTTGATAAAATTAGATTAAGAAATTTCGCATAAACATGTTTATAATATATATATATATATATATATATATTATATATATATATAATAGATATATTAAATATATAATTCGGGGTGTGTGTGTGTGTGTGTGTGTGTGTGTGTGTAGGGATGTATGTGTATAATAATATATATATATAATAAATATAGAGAGATATATATATAATATACATCTATATATATACAGCGATACATAGATAGAATTATAGATATAGATATATATAGAATATCTATAGTATAATATATATTATTTGTTGTGTGTACATATATGTCGTGTGCGTGTGTATATATATATATACATATATATAACAATATATATCCAGGATTATTCTATGAATCTATATATCCATAGATATATATCCATATATATACATATTTAATTAATATATATCGATTATATAGATATTATATATATATAATATATACATTATATATGTGTGTGTTGGTGTGTGTGTGTGTGGTGTGTGTGTGTGTGTGTGTGTGTGTGTGCTGTGTTGTGTGGATCTGGTATGTTATATATATATATATATATATATATAATATATATATATAAATTACATGTATGCGTATATATAATATATATAATATATATATCTATATCGATAATGTATATATATAATATAAAATATATAGATATATAATAATTATATATATATATATATATATATAGTGTGTGTGTGTGTGTGTGTGTGTGTCGGTGGTGTGTGTGTGTCTTCATAATATAAAATATATATATATATACACACACACACAAACACACAATAATAAATATATATATATATGAATTTATGATATATATAACATATATATATATATCGATTTACAGAAACAAACCACACACACACACACACACACACACACACACACACACACACACCCAACACACACAAAAACACACACACACACACACACACACACACACAGATATATGTAGACATATAGATCATATAATATATATATATTAGTATATATATATATATATAGCTATATATATAGTACAACAAACACACACAACACAACAAAAACACCCACAACACACACACAACACACGCTAGAATACTATATATATAGCTATAATATATAGATATAGCGGAGTATATAAGATATATATATCTATAATGATATATTAATGTATAGCTATATACATACAGACATACATCATATATAGTATAGTAATAAGATAGATATATATATATATAGATATATAGATATAGATAATATAATATAAGATATACATCATACATACATCCATAGATAATATATATAATATACATATAGATTATATATATATATATATATATATGATAATATAAGAAATAATATATATATATACACCCCACAAACACACACCACACACACCACACACACCCACACACAAATGAAAGAAAAAAAATAAATAGAAATATATAGATATATATATATATAATAAATATATATTTACAGAAACACATCACACACACACACACACACACACACAAAACACACACACACACAGACACACACACAACTCAACACCCACACACATATAGTATAGATATATATATATATATATATATATGAGATATATATATATATACATAATCTATATATAATAGATAATATTATATATAGATGATATATATAAATCTATATAATATATTCGTACACAAACACGCACAACACACACAACACACCACACACACACACACACACACACACACACACACACAAACACACACACACAACAACACACACCACACATTAGTATATATATATATATATAAATATATTATGATAATATATATAAATATTATATATACATACATACGTATATATATATATATATTATATCTATATCAATATATTATATATATTTATATTATATATATTTATATATATATATTACATACATATATAATATAATAAATATATATATATAACATATATAAATATTCTTATATATACATATATATTTACACACACACAAAAGGTGTGTGGGTTGTGTGTGCGTTTTTGGTATGTATGCATATATATATATATATATATATATATATATATATAATATAATATATATATATATATATATATATATTATATAAAAAAAAAAGGCCATATAAATATCTATATGATCCTATATAATAAATATTTATATATATATATAATTATAATATATTATATAGCTATATATAATCTTATATATATGCTAATATATATATCATATATATATATATATCTATATTTATTATATATATATATATAATTATAAACACCACAAACAAAAACACAGTGTGTGTTTAGTAGACCTATATACATATGTATATATATGTATCTATATATCTATAGATCTATCTATCGATCATATATCTATCCTATATATCTATATATATTTATATATATTATATATAATATATATATAATTCATATATACATATATATAATATATATATATATATATATATATATATATTATATATGTATATGATATAGACATATATATATATATATATATAATATATAAATATTATAAGATATATAAGATATATATATATATGTGTGTGTGGTGGTGTGGGGTGTGTGCTATATCCATATAATAGATTATATATAACATAACATATATAGTATATAGATAACATAAAAGATATATATACATATATATGGTACTTTATATATATAATACATCATAATATAAATATACATAAATAATCTGCATCTTTCACGGTAGGTTCATGTCTGAGCCGCCTTGGCAGAGCATGATAATGAATGAGTTTCAGGTGTGATGCTCTTGGAGTGAGGTTACTGGTAGGGTCCCCAGTTCTTTCCACGAGAGTGCGGTGGTTGTCTTACCTATTAGGTAATCATTCTCTCTATTTTACCGGGCTTGAGACCAGCAAATGACTGGGTTGGGTGGCCCACCAGGGCTAGGTAAGCAATGGGTGAAGTTCCTTGCCCAGGGACACAATGCGCGTGCGGTGACTCGAACCCTCGAACCAGCTTGGCCGTCGTGACAGTCTTGGTCCGAGGCTCTAACCAGCGGCCACCGAGGGCCTGACGATCATGGGGCTTCCATTGAGATAAACATAATATATATATAATAGATTATATATTATATATATATATAATATATAGATATATATGTATACACACACACACACAAACACATTACACACACACACACACACACACACACACACACACACCCACAACAATATATATATATATATTATATAGATTATATATATGATATATATATGGGTGGGGTATTTATGTTAGTATGTATCAAAGATATATATTATATATTGAATAAACATACACACACACACACACATCTATGTAATATAGAATATTATATACAGATATATATATATAGATAGATAAGAATATAGTATATATATATATTTACTGATTATATACGATATGTCATATATATATATAAAGAATATTAGATAAAAAGATATATATTATATAAAGATGTAAGATATATAATAAAATATAGGTATAGATAAAGATATATATATATATATATAGATTTAAAATATATATAAATATAAATAATATATATATATATACATATAATATATATTATATGTCTGGTGTGTTAACATGTGTGTATGTTAATTGTGTGTTTCGTGTGTGAGTAGATGCTGAAGGGACACTGGTCATCCTCTCACGTACGTACATGAGTGAAAAAGGAGAGTAGGTTATGAAAACCGGAAACCGCAATCGATAACGTAAACCAATGACCGTAACCACAAGTGATTAACGTAATCAAAGACCGTAACCGGAATCATTAATCATAGTTAATGAGTTTAGCATGCACACCAGACTACTTACGGTAGTTCATGGCGCATCATAGCAGAAAGTAGCATAATTAAAAAATGCTTATCATAATCAATGGAAAATCATAACTGACTCTAATGATATCTAACGGGTCCCTCCTCCTCTCCAATACAGGCGACTGGACAGAAACGCCACCTTAGCATCACAAACAGGTTAATGGCCGCGGAAAGTGATGAACGCAACAAGATCATAACCAGAATATAGTTAATGATGTCTAAACACACACTATGATAACCCTCCAATGAATGAGGCAATCATAATCCGACCAATGCCAGGTCACAGTTGACCAACCACCACCACCACCCTCTCCATACCTAACACCCCCACCTCCCCCCCTTCCCCCACCAATATAATAATGTTAAACTTGCACCTGGATGAGATGACCCTGTTACAGGACGAATGATCATCCGAGCCTCAATAACATAATCCATACACGTCCCTCTAATGAGTCTAACCGACACAGCAAGGGTTCCTCCACCCTCCTTTCTCCAACCAACCCTCCTCCCTTCACTGCCCCTGCCCATATTCCTCCATACCTCGTTACAAAGCAATACTAGTAGAAAAAAAAAAAGAAGCAAACAAACAAATGCCCGTCACAGTCCTCAGCCTACGGAGATTAATACAGCCCTACACTGAAGTGTTTCAGCGATGAGTGAACACAACATAGCAATGAGCCGTGAGATGATCAACCCGGACAGGGAGAGGGAGTTCCCTTCCCTCCCGACAATAATTACCCGTCCCTCCCTCGCAGTGACAGGGATAAGAATACAGTAAGCTAAAAAGGATATAAACGCGTTTACGATATCTTACTTATTTTTCTATTTCCATTGTATAAACACTGCACTCAATATGCATTTATTTGACTCTCAAGCTTTCACAACACACGTCCTAAGAGGCGTAAACACAAAACAGGCTTAAATTTGTTTTGTAAAATGATAATGCGATGTGACTTAACATATTTCATATCTCTAGCACGTTTCAACGTATAAAAATAAAAGGTAATTAACTAATAGATTTGAAACGACGCGGTTTTATCTATTAGAGAGCTTAATAGTGGATTTTCAAGATACCTGCACCAGTGAATACACAAAATATTTCTTAAATCTCTTACAAAGAGAGGAAAATCTTTACGTCACATTGAATATAAAACTGGCTACCCGACCTCGTGATATTCTGAATTAACTAATATACAATCATGACCAAATGAAGAAAACACTAGTATGTATAAAAATCCTCCACCTATAATTTTTCATATGTACTAGTTGCTGTAGTGTGTTGAAAAACAGTTAACGATCCATGAAAACTACTTCTCTTCAAAAAATCAACACACTGCCAAAAAGAAGGCTTTGGAATAATTGTTAAACACATAATCCCTTTTTCGCAACTGACTCTATCAAAACCAAGAACTTTTATGAAATATGAAAAAATTGAGGTAAATAATATAACGTTTGCCCCTTCATGTTATAAAGCGTTATTAATTGTTCGTGTATGACAAAGACACACAAATTAAACCTAAAAGCAGGGAATTTTTGACAATGAATCATTAGATTTTCTTAAATCTCTTTTACACTGAATAAAACTCGTACCGCGTGATTTACTTTATCGGGGATATGCGACATGCATATATATTTAAATATTTTACAAAGAGAGAAAATATCTTTACGCGACACTGAATAAAAATTGCTACCGACCTTCTTCATATTTTGCTGAATAATTATATATAAATCATGCCAATTTGAAGAAACAATGGATGTCTAACATCCTCACCATAATTTTCACTGTACTAGTTGCTGTAGTGCGAAAAAACAGTTAAAGACCATGTTAAAACTATCTATTTCAAAAATCAAAAAAGAAGGCTTGACTAATTGTAATACATCTCCCACTTTTAAAACTGACCTTTTATCCAAACCCAGAACTTTAGAAATATGAAAAAAAATGAGAAAATAAGATAACTGTTGCCCCTCATGATAAGGCCTTTTATACTTGTTCGTTGTATTCGGACAAATACACAGACAAATTAACTAAAGCCGGGACTTTGGGGTATTGTTACATCGAGGGAGTAAAATATAAAAGGCACCGCGATGCGATAGATCTTAGAAGACAGCATGCAAATTTCCAATTGATAATGCTGATGTGTTTTTTTTTTTTTAATTTTCTTAAACAGGTTATCAACAACTATATTTACTTTCATAATCAAAACTTCTTGCAAAATATACAAAAAAATTACTCTTTTGCCTGTATGCGTCTACATCCAGATATTTTGTTTTTACAGTAGTACACGCAATATTGTTAAGGTGAAACCAAAATGATAAATATATCGTCTGCGAATAGACTTCATCTCAGCCATATTTGGGTCAACCGTATATGGTGTTAGGCGATGTGGAAGGAGAACTCGTCTTGCACAAGTGTCTCTAAGTCACACCACCCCTCCCCTCCTCGCCAATGAATATGTGAATGAAAATACGTATTACACTATCATAGGTTTGCACCTTCAGCTTTATAAAAAACTAAAGGTAAAACCTAATAGACTGAAAAGTCGCGGGTTTTATCTATTTATAAGCAATAGAATAATGACCTTCTTTAACCCAACGTTCAATATGCCACTCATATACTAGACTCCTGAATATATCAAGATATGGATTGTTTCTTGATTTATATACTTCTGCCAGTCAGATGCTATTTTAATACATGTAATGTTTTTTTTTTTCCTGCTGATAACATATGGTTATGTATTATGGATTTTTGGGAAAAAGGATTGCAAGCCAAAGCTTATAAAATAAAATTGATACCAATAGGAGTTTTGTTTCGCTAACTATTATACGTTTAAGTTGTTAAGTTGAATATACAATTGTTTTAATAAACAGCTTAACCTTACCTTTCGTGTAACTTTTCGAAGCGGTGAAAACGAAGTTTCGTCTTCCATTATGTTTGCTTTCATGAAGAAAAACAACAAATACTCACAAAGCATATGGAATGAGCCATCACGCCCATTATTCGAAACTTTTGAAACGAACTCTCATATTCGCACCCAATGTTCACCTTGAAAACGTGCCGGGTACTAAAAGACATGCACACAGTATATATTCACACTTAAATGTTACTATATTTACTGTGTGTACCTGCATAAATTAGAATCTCAGATTGATTTATTACATGGACACCATAATCAAAGACTCGGATAGGGCAGTGTTGTACATTGAACATCTTTTAGTTAATAGGATCTTTGATTATACAACCTTATAAGTATCCATCAATACAGACCATACTCTTTGACATAAGCATATATAATTCATACTATGTTTGTAGTTATATAATCTATAATTACAGAATACATTTAGATATTCATGGTGTGTCTGAATGAATGCGTGTGTGGGTTTGCTATGTAGTGTGTGCCTTTTCTCGTGTCTGTACTCAGAGGAATGTTTGCTTATAATGAAACGTACCATGAATGACCTATTGAACAGTGTTGCTCTTGATGCACCATGGAAGAACATGGGCGCGAGGGCGTCAGCGAGAGGGCCGGCCGTAGTCTGCGTGCCGCGTTGATCAGAAGCGACCTGAAAGGGAAGGCGATCGGTCTTCATCGGTGGCGGACTTCGGGCACCAGCAAACGTGCTCATCGCACAGCAGTATGAGATGCCAAGGTCCTCATAGGAAGGGAGGAAACACATGGATCATTGGATGCATGGTGTGGGGATGGGATGATAGTGGTGTTGATGGAGTGGGGAAGGGAGGGGAGAATCTGGAGATTTACCGGTCTATCCATTTCTCTCTCTGTCTCTGCTCTCTCTCTCTATCTGTCCTCTTTCTATCTCTCTATATCTCGCTCTCTGCTTCATTTGCTCTGCATACCTCATTTTTTCTCCTGCTATCGCTTCGTAATCCCTACATCTACTACATCACTTCCCCATCCACTACAACAAGGCCCATCCACTACTACCCCCTGCCCCTTTCCGCTACACCCACTGTCCCATTCAACTACACCAATACATCATCCACTACACCAATGCCCCATCCACTACACCGCCTGCCCCATCCATACACACTGTCCGTCCACACACACTGTCCCATCAGCTATGCCAAAGCCCATCCAATACACCACTGGCTCATCCACTACACACGCCTCATATACTACACCACTGCCCCATCTTAACCACCACTGCCTCATCCACTAGACCGACTGCCACATACACTACAGCACGTCCATATACGCCACTGCCTCCATTTACTTCACGTTGTATTCGCTCCCTCCCCTCCCTCGATCCCGAAGCTACGCCAAGGGCTACTACGAGGCTGGCGTGCTCTGTTCGAGGCACCATCGTTAGCCGTGGTGCGTAGCTTGCGGTTGTTGCTAAACGCGTGGCGGTGTCCTTGCGCAGTTGGCGCTGCTGGTTGCAAGTGAGTATCACTGGGGCCGTGCTGCACGGGAATAAGGAGGGAGTGGTAAATGATTGGTAAGTGCATGGGTAGCACACGAAACGGCGAGGTGATGGCCGGAGGACCTCAGTCGAGATAGTCAGGGGGATGGAGTGGGAGGAATGGCCCTTGCAGAGCTAGGGCTAATGGGGCAGATTGGCGGTACTCAGACCTTGTTGTGGCAAGGGGGAGGGGGTGTAGCGGTATGTCTGGAAGCCCTTTAGGAAGAAAGGTGTGAGGAACTAGGCAGGCCTGGGGTCAGGGTATAAAACATATATATATATATAATATAGATATATAGATATACTATAGAGAGATTATATATATACAAATAAATATAATACCGATATATACATAATACCCTACTGCCAAACATATATGTATGTTGTATATGCGTGTGAAGTATGTATTCATAAAAAATATAAATAAATAAATATATATATATAATATATATATATATATAATATATTAATATATATATATATTACGTAAATATATTTATTATACCTATCTATTACAGTGTATAGAGTTGAACCGTATTCATATTGAAAAGTAGACAAGGTATGAATGAGAAGAAACTCACAATACAAGAGATGTATTGACCGGTTCTTCGATTGCGTCTTCGCAGCATACATACAACAGAGAAATTAATAGAAAATAATATATCAGGGTGAGTACAA
>NW_023660058.1:0-20067 GCF_015228065.2 Penaeus monodon | reverse complement strand
TTGTTTGTGGCGGGTTTTTGTTTTGGTCAGCTGGGCAGACTCGGCTGAACCCTTGTCCTTCCCCACATGACCCCAGCCACAGAGGAAAAGGGAACTTTCGCCCCGGGGCGGGGCGGAACCCCCGGCCCTTGGAGAGGGGCCGACCTTTTCCCACTGTACTACCCCGGAGGTGACGAAAGGAGAGGAGGGAGTAAAAAACAGGCGGGAGAAGGCGGGGGGATGGTCGCCCGAACAGAAAAAGGGATAGAGAACGGCTCCTCCCCTCCCCCCTGCGGTGAATCGGCCCTTGTTTGGACGATTAGAGAGAGGGGATGATGGGTTTCCCGGCAAGGGTGGGGAGGGGGCGCAGGGGTGGAGCCGAGCAACCCCAAGAGAGTAACATGAGCCAGACCCTCGATCAGGGTTTTTGCATGGGCATATTAAAGAGATGCACCGCCCCCGGTCCCAGCAATCCGGGCCCTGGTTTTCCCGCGTTCCCGGGACGTGAGCCCCCCCCCATTTTGTGCCAAAGTATGTGCTTGCAGTAGTTCGTGCCACTAGCTACTTTCCCTAGGTTTTTGGGCATTAGGATGCTTGTGCAACCCCCTTGGGTAAATGGCCCCCATTTGGGGCGCTTTGGGGACGGGGCAGACTTCCCCCCAGGGGGGGTGTGTTGGGGGGTTTGAAGGCCTCCCTTACGGTGTGATATTTTTCCCATTTTTTTTTGGGGGTTTGGTCGGCAGCCAAAGACTCCCATCTTTTTTCGAATAGGGCGATAGGGGGTAGACCCCCCTTGTCGGGCTTAGCAGGTTCTGTTAATAGGCTGCTAGACAGAACATCAAGTTCCCTGATGGAAGCCCGGATAAAATTAGTTTTTCCCCCCACTGTGAGAAATAGTCGGGTGATATTTAGGGGGAAAAGGAACTTACGGAAAACAGGTATAGGCCCTCTATCTCACTGGGGTAAAACTTGGGGTTTTTCAGAGAGAGAGGGATTCACTTTAAACCCCCTGCCAAAAGAACTGCCTGGAAAAAAAAGTCAGCCCTCTCCTCACTGTGATGGAAACAGTTTGGGGTTTGGCTTTTCCAGGGGGCGGGGAGCTTACGGGAAACAGGTACAGAACCCCCCCTTCCTCACTGAGGGAAAACCTTGGTGTTAGAGAAAAGGGGACCACCTCAAAAACCGTCCTGCCATAGGAACCTCCGGAAAAATGTTTTTCTCCCCCCTCACTGTGGTGAAACAGTCTGTGGCACTTTTTTCAGAGGGAGAAGGAATGACAGGAACGGGTGGGGGCCCCCTTTTTTAAAAGAGGTGAAAAAACTTGGGGTTTCAGAGAAAAGAGGGTTTCACTTTGAAAAAGGTACAGGTCCCCCGAGGAGCGGAGGGGAACTGCCGGAAAAATGAAAGAGCCCCCTCCACTGAGGGGGAGCAGAAGTGCCCCCCCATCAATGATGCCTGTGGTGGAAGGGCACCCCCTTGGGTACCCCAGGGGTTGACCCCACCCACTGTTTGCCGTGCGGGGACCCTTGTGAGTGGGAGACGGGAGTCCGGGGTTTGAGCGATCCGGGGCACGAGTACGCCCGCGGCAGCAACACCCTCTTTGGTCTCTTTGGGCAAGCAGGCGGCCTGATCCGGGCCGGTCAGGTAATCGGTGGTCTCCCCGGGGGCTAGGGTAAAGCAGCATGCTGCCTTTGGGTACCCAACCGTCCGTGGTACCAGTCAATGGCTTTTGGCTGCGATACCCACTCACACCCCTGTTGCTTTTAGAAGGGTTTGGCATCAGTTCCCCCTTTGGGGGACTCCGTGGTGGGGGGGGGCGTGAGTGGATGAAGCACGCCAAGTACATGGAAAACCAAAAAAAAACCCCCACAGACAGACCTATGTGAGACCCGTGAAAGGCCAGACCCGCAGCCCCCCTAAGCCTTATGTGCCTCCGGGGGCAAAAGAAAACCCCCGGACAGGATGACAGTCATCCCTGCTGCAAATGGGGGACAAGACAAATAAATCAGGTACAAACATGTCTGTTCGTTTGTCCAACAGAGGGACCCGTGTGGCCCCCCCAGGCCAGCACCAGAAGGGAAGGTCCTGACCCCCCCTCAGCGACCCCTCTGACGAATCAGGAGCACAGTGAAAGCCGAAAAAAGTGGGCCTCCCAAGCAACCCCCAAAGCAAAAGGGGGGCCCGAAAGGCCCGAGGCCGGAGTCCGATTGATGGCGAGTCTGGCCCCCAAAGGGGTTTTCCCCGAAATTTTCAAGGCCCCCGTTAAACCAAAGGGCTTCGACAATGCTACCAAAGGTAAGGTTTGGAGAGCCAGCGAAAAAATCGGCTGTCGATCCGGGTTGCGCGAGATCGGGGCAGACATCGTCCCCAAAGATCAAGCCCCCCTTTTTTTCCCTGCAGGAGAAAAGGATTTAAAAGAGGGGGGAAAATGAGCCTCTCCCCACTGAAACCCGAGGAAAAGAGAGTCAAGAGGGTGCTATTTGGGCTTTCATTTCCTACGGGGGAGGTGAAAACATCACACACAGTCTGGGGGCTTCCCGATTGTCGAAGGGGAAGACCCCAAAAAGGGGCAAGTCCGGGTGACAGAAAGGTCCCCCCAAGCTCCACCCGATCTGGGTAAACTGGGGACCTAAAACCCTAGCACTTTTGTCCCTGAACCACTTCGGGTTAAAGGCCAGAAGTAGGGACACCCCCAGGCTAACGTACAGCCAAGCCAAAATTGGGTCTGTAGCAAGGAACACAATATGAGGTGGCATCAAGGCCATAAAGAAAAAAAAGAAGGACAAAACACCAAATGTCCTAACTGGCCAAGAGGCATCACCCGGGACCCGGCGTTTGTGGGAAAGGGGCGGCCCAAACGGCAAAGGTTGCTAAAAAGCGACCAGACTTTGTTCCTGCCCCCCAGGCACCCACGCTGGGGGGGGAACAAAAGGGGGAAAAAGGCTTCCCCCCCTCCTAAGGGGAAGGAAGTCCCCCCCAGCCAAAAACCGGGATTCCGAAATCAGGAGTTCCCCAAGTAAAGCAAGTGCAGGAACCCGGAAAAAAGGCCCAAACAGACCACACGGCCTCCCGACCCAGAAGAAGTTTTTCGAAAAGGGGGGCATGCGATCCAATCACCGCTGTGGTCACGCAGTGGCAGACCCTTTGCCCGGGACCGAGGAAGAGGCGGAAAAGGCAGAAATGTGCCATGCGACACTAAACAGCCTGAAAAGATAAAGGAAGGGAAGAGGAAAAGGCCAAATACCCCAACCTCTCCCTCACCCCGGGTCGAGACCCCCCTCCCTCTCCAACCCAGGCTAGCCCTCAAGGCGGCCCCTAGCGGCTATGCCCTCACAGGCAGACCCAACCAGGTGATTCAGGCCACAAGCCAAACAGAAGAAGCGAGCCGCCAGGAAAGGGCCCACCCAATGACAGAAACACCCTGGCCCGAAAAAAACCCCAAAGACAAAAAAGTAGGTCCCAAAGGCTCTCCACCCCCCGGGGATCCGGGGGATAGCCGACACCCAAAAGAGATCCTCGCATGAGGATCTAAAGGGATTTGTCAGATGACGTAACCCGAATGCACGAGTCTCGATGTAATATCAATTAGAAACACATGACACGCAATCAAGTTTTCGCAGTGGAACATCTGTGGTTTCCCCTCAGGAGTCCATCCCCACGCAATAGTGCGACAAGGAGTTTTTACATTCATCTCCAGGAAATTATACGGAACTGTTCGTTTCAGGGTAACTCTAGCACTCCCTTTCCGAGGGAAAAGAGGCCTGAGGACCCTGGTAAAGGCAACTTTCCCTGCCCCCAATACGATGACCGCAGGGAGAAGATGTTGAATTCTTGCCGTCGAGTTTCAATGGGGGGGGATCCCTGAAATTGTACAAGGTACAGCAGGCCACAATGTAGTAGCTTAGACATCACCCAGGTATGTGTTTCCGCGCACACGACCGAGTGATCTGGGGGGAGATTTCAATGCAACCACCCAACCCTGGCCCCCTGCAGGGACCGGAGGGGTGCCGTCAAAAGCCAACGTGCTCGAGACACCCCCGAGATCGCTCCCCTCAACACCCAGGAGCCAAGCTGTGAGGGAGGTCCAGACTCCCCTGGCCACTGCGACTCTGGTGGAGAGGTTTGGCTGGGGCGATGGCCCGTACAGGCATTATGGCACTAAAAAAAACCTCAGGATAGGGGGCCCAGCCGAAATACCCGCCCGAACCAAGAGGGAAAAAACAGACAAGGCCCAAATGGAGGCGTTCCAGAGCCCCTTTTCCCCGCGTTGAGAAGCAAAAACCCCAAACAGAGCGAAAAGGGGGAAGGCTACAAGCCAGCTTGAAATGCCATGATGAGGCACCTCACGACCATCCCCAAAATGGGCCGGGTCCAGGAGTAAAGGACCCCGGGATTTCAATGACGAGTTAGGGGGGTCAACCACAGGGTAAACATGTGCGAAAACTTTTCCCAAAGAAAAAACCCCCCAAAAACCTACCCCTAAGGGAGGCGGTGGGGGACCCAAAGGGAACTGCCAGCAGAGGAGGCAGGAAAAGTGGCTGGAGGTGGAGTCTTCGTCCCCGTCCCCCCTCTCAGAGCTATGGCAAGGGCAAGCGAGCACACCCGCCAGCCCGAGAGCACGCACCCGACCCCCAGGCAGAGGCAACAGACGGGCGAAGAGTTCTCTGCGAGAACGGCACGACAGTCTCCCCACCCGAAATGGGGGGCAAGACAAGAACCCCACAACCCAGAAGACTTGAAACAGAAAAAGGGGCACCCAAACCCCGAAAAACTCGGGTTTATCTTTCTCGAGGGAACTAAGGTGCACCAAACCCATCGCAACTCACCCCGGGGATGAGGGATTCGTACCCATCTTTCCCCCGCGGGGGAGGGTAGGTAGCTGCTTTCCCGCAACTCACAACAGGCCCGGGGAAATTCCCTCTCCCCCAGAGGGGAAGGGGCAAAACCAAAAGCCCCCATCCCTCCAAAGGACCGGGGAAAGTCCCGCCCCCATTCCCCCCCAGCGTTCGGCCAGACGCAAAGGGGAGGCCCCCGGCCAATAAAAGGGGCCCCACAAAAAACCCAGGGTTTAAAGGGGCAAGCCCCCAAAGAAGCCCCCCAAAAAAAAAAGGGGTCTGTGGAGTATCTTACGAGAAGCTTTCAATTTCAAGTTCATTCAAGACTGACCAAAAAGGAACAAGGTAACCCCTTTTCTATGGTGATTTTTAAATAAACCCCAGGCAAATTCCAAGGTCCCTATCACCATGCACTGGGAAAAAACCCCCACGGTGGGGTTTCGGGCCAAAGTTTTTAAACAATAAGGGGCCGTTTCTCAACTAAAACTCCCGGGGGGGGTTTAAAGATCTTCCTTTTGAGACGACTTCTTCCCCAGGAGCCAATCCCTAACAAAGCAAGCGTTGTCGGAGGTATGGGGTGGGGGACGGAAAAAATTTAAAATTTTTTGGGGGTTTTTTTTTTTTTTTTTTCCTTTTTGGGAAAAATGTTTTTTTTTGGGGTTTTTTTTTAATTTTGGGGCCAGACACAGGTCAAGATCTTTATAATGCTGCAGGCCATTGTAGACTATGCTCCTCGCTCTGTTTGGCATCAAGAGAAAATAAAAGACCGTTGGGACATCCAAAACAAAGGCTCCAGGCCCCGGAACACAAGCCAAAGACACAAAAAAGTCAGCGCCTAGAACAAGATAAGAGTTTTTGCAAACAACTCCGGCTGTTCACACACCCAGGGTGCTAATACGCCATCAGCTCAAAACCACTACTGGCAAGGGATGGACCCCCCACACCCGACTTTGTGAAGCTCCCCGGGGCACAAACCTGAAGAGTCTCGGTCATGAGATGGAAGCAAAAAGAAGAAATGTAGCTAGCCTAAAGGCAAAAACCCAGAGGGTCTTTGCAACCACCCTCGGGAGCCTAACATTTTACACAAAAGGCCCCCCCCGGCGACCCCTTGACCCACATGCAGGCGCCGGCTTTGCAGCAAGGGATCCACAATATCCATGAGGGTAACAGAAACCCCTCCCGCTACAGGAGGGGTATTTGCTTCAGGGAGCACTGAGAAGGTCCAGGAAAAAAGGAACGGGTATACACAAGACTCCAAAGGAGCCGTGGACTGTTCAGCAGCGCTCACCCACGACAACATCTACCTACGAAACCATCGGCCCAAAATAAACAAGGATGTTGCTCGGGGTAGAAGAATTATCATAAACTGGGTTCCCGCCATATAGGATCAGAGGCAATGATTGCTGAAGATTAGCCAAAATCGGCGGGTACCCCCCAACCCATGATAATACTCAGAGCCAAATTTTACTTAGGAGGAAGTGTAGGGTGGGGCCAACCCTTTCCCCGCAGTTTCACAGAAGGAAACGGACATTCCCCCGCCAGTGGTACTCAGAGGCCACAGGAAACCCACGGCCCTCGAAATAAACAACAGGGGTACCAAATCTTTTCTGACAGAAGCCCCTAGGTACCACGGATGGCAGTCTAAAAACCATGAACTAAGAGGGTTGCATGCTTGCGGCGAGCCGAACGCACATGATACAATTGGGAAATTGCTGCACACGCAATCCTAAGACAAAACCCCACAGAACACAGCCGTCGTTGGAAAAAGAATTACGAGATGCTTACACAGGTCAGGAGCGCCTGCGGCATCCCCCCGCCAGGTAAGCACCGAGGTCGCCCAACCCAAATGAGACAGCCATAAAAAGTGACCGGGCCCGGCCATAAGTGAAAGGCCCGGGGAAGCCAAAATTCGAAATCTCAAGCAAGCAAGCAAGCGGAGGGTGGGAGGCGAGGAAACTTTTTCATGAGAATTTTGCTGTTCAAGTTGAAATTGGGCAGCAGCTTTATTAGGGGGGGACCCCACCAGTCTGGGCGTGGAATCAGGGGGGGAAAGACAACCCGGGCCCCGCTAAACACCCATTGATGGCCTGGTCTCAGATGGAAAAGGGGGCGTTGTTTTTGTGTCCCTAGAACAGCTTATTATGTTGAGACAGACGTTTGATGAGCGGGCGCAGTTTCCCCCAAATTTGTTATCACAGGGGGCAAAAGGAACAGATAGGCCCCCAAACTTTGAGGTAGAGGGGGGTGGTATGGACCAATTTGCGACGAGGTTAAAATTAGCATTTGAAGGGTGAAGAGGGCGACGGAGAGAGAGACTCTCGTGAGGGCGGGTTGAGGAGGGGGTGAGAGGGGTTTTTTAGGAGGGGAGTCATGGAAAAGGGTACCCGGCCCTGGATAAGCGACGTCGAAAAAACATGACCGGGCCCCCAGGAAGTCAATCTCCCCATCTAGGTACGGGGGGTCCAGATGCCGGGGGCGCGGGGGAAACAGCGAGGTGGCAAAACCCCTTTTAAATTTATGGAGAGAATGGTATGAGAAGTGTAGTACATACCACTATGCTAGGTTTCCTGTATAGGAGAAGGAGAATGGTCATCAGAGGAGGGACTGGGGTTTCCAAAAGGGGTTTTTGAAAACCCCCCATTCCCCTTAAAACGGAGGGAAAGGGAAGAGATTTCGCGCATCAGGAACCCGGGACAGGGCAGGGGCATGACCCCGAGAGAAAAGACGTCATCGCCTACCTCACCCAGACGACGGAGAAGGGAGAGGGAAGGGAAAAGTCAGCTCAAAAAACCGTAAAAGGGTTTGCCGGACGGGAAAGAGGGGGGGAGACCCCGTGACAACACCAACGTCTGGAATAGAAGCGCCCTTCAAAGGAAAAGAATTTAGCCCAGACACAGACGACACGGGGGAAAGACGTCGGTGGGCAGGGGGAGCGAGGACATCTGGGGGGGGAGCTCCTCTAAAGGAAAAGCGGGGGAAATCATAAAGCGGGACCGGGTGAAAAGGGAGTCAGACCAAGTTATCATGATCCCCCGGTAATTTTCCCCACGGACGCGGGAAATGAAGTTTTGAGAGTGGGGGGGTGAGTAGGGAGAAAGTACCAAAAAGGGGGAGTGAGAGACTTCGCCAGACATATAAATTATATAATTATATAATATAAATTATATAATTGATATTATAAATAATAAAATAAAAATATGATGATATATAAAATATTATAAAAATATTATTTTATATGTATTTATACTATGATAAAAAAAAAAATAAAAATAATATATATAGATAATAAAATAAAAATATAAAAATTAATAAAAATATATAGATATAAAATATATATAATATTTAATAAAAATATATAATATACAATTTATATGTATGGTATAAGTATTGAATTTTATAAATACATACACAACACACACCACACCACACACATAAATAAAATAATAAACATTATATAATATATAATAATAATATAATAAATAAGTTATAATAAAAATATTTATATTTAAATATTCACACACACAGACCACACACACACACACACCCCCCAAAACACACACAACACACACACCCCACAAATATATATATATATATATATAATATTTTAATAAAATATAATTTTAATATTTTAATAAAAATATATTGTACGCCAGGGGTCTTTTCTGTGCGAAAAATGGTTAACATAAAAAGGATGCCCTGGCAAACATGACGCAATGGCTGTGAGCGGGGGTCGGAGGAACAAGCCAAGGGGGGACGATTTGGGGTGCTCCTTGAAGCCCTGGTGGCCTTGTGCCGAATATTTCCCGTTGCCCTGTTATAAGGAAATCGTGTGTTGACATGGGGTTTCCCGATTGGCCTTAAAAAGTATACGGAAAAAAATTTGTGTAAAAAAAGGAAAGCTGTATCCTGGTTTTTTCGTCCCCTGCCTCGCCATTTGGCGTTTCCCTGTGGTGTTCTGGACGCGGGTCCCTCGGGCCTCTTGGAGGGTTCGGGTTTCACACCCTGTGGATACACGCCGTCGCCTAGCTGCCGTGTTGGGGAGAGAGACGAGGCGGCCGGCGTAACAATATATATGTAATAGGCCGCGGTGGCCGAGTGGTTAGAAGCGTCGGACATATATAAATATATAAAATTATAGTACATATATAATTTTATTAATAATATATATATAAAATATTATAAAATATATATATATGCATTTATAATATAATATATATAATTATATTATATAATAAATATAATATATATGGTATATAAATAATAATAAAATTTAAATATATATATATATAATATATATATATATATATATATATTATTATATTATGCAGACATTTGTAGACTTTTAAAATTTCAAATTTATATTTATCATATTTTATTAAAATTAAAATAATATAATTAAAATATTTAGTAATATATATAATATATATTGGGTTGGGTGGTGTGTGTGTGGGTGTGGTGTGTAGTATGTATTATAAAATTCATATACATATTTAAAACTACAAAAAAATTTTATTATAATTATATATATAATATATATAATATAAAAATAAAAATATATATGAATATATAATTATAAACATTAATATACTTAATGTATTTTTATAATATATACATTAAAAAATTAATAAAGTTATTATTATATACATATCTATAATCATATATATAAATTTTTTAATATATAAAGCATATAATTAAATAGTTAAAAATAGTATAAATAAATAAAGTTATATATTGTATATATATATTATAATATATAATTTTTTAAAAATAGATATATATATATAATATATAATACATATATAAATTTTATGTATGTGTTATATGTTTTGATACTTAGAAAATACTCCCACACACCACACACACCCCAAACCCCACACACAAAAAATTATATATTTAAAATATTAATAATAAATAAATATTAAAATTTTTATGAATATAAATATGAATATGAATATAAATATGAATATATATATGTACATACAAATATGTGCATGCATAATATATATATTAATTTTTAATAATATATAAAAATATAATATATATAAATATATTATATAAAATGCATTAAAATAATTATATATATATATATATAATATGACATAATATTATATATTTAATAGTCCGACGCTTTTAAAACCCCTCGGCCACCCCGGGGCCCATTCAAAATTTTTCGCCGGCCCTGTCTCTCTGCCCACACAAGGCAGGAGGCAGACGGGTTTCTACCCCAGGGTCGTGAACAGAACGCTCCAAAAGGGAAACCCAGCACCCCCAGCGTCCAGAACACCCCGAGGGGAACGCCAAAATGGGGGGGGGAGGGACGAAATAAAAACAGGATGCGTCTTTCCTTTTTTTACACAAATTTTTACCGTATACTTTTTTAAAGGCACAAACAAAAACCGTGTCCCCCCCGAGCAGTTATAACGGGGAAAAGGGAAAATATATCGTTTCCCAAGGGCACACCGAGGTCCAAAAGGAGCAGCACCCAAAGGTCCCCCTGGCTTGTTCCCCGCACCCCCGCTCCAGCCCGTTGCGTCATTTGCCCGGTCATCCTTTTTATGTTTAAACAGTTCGCACAGAGCAAAGACCCACTGGGGTAGCAAATTAATTTTTAAATATATATATATATATATATAATATATATATAATATATTATATATATGTGGTGTGTGTGTGTGTGGGGTGTGTGTGTGTGTGTGTGTGGGTGTGGGGTTTTGGTTTTGGTTAAAATAATATAAAATATATATATATATATATATACATATATATTAAAATAAAATATTATAATATATATAATATGTATATATATATATATATATATGTGGTGTGTGGTTTGGTGTGTGTATGTATCATAAGTATCTATTACATATATACAAACATAAAATTTTAAATTTTTTAAATTATATTATATATATATATATAAATAAAATAGAATAGATAAATAAATAGAAAATGATTAATAATATATATATAAAAAATATTTGATATATAAATTAAAATAGATAACATAGTTAAAACATTAAAAAAATATTATTATAATATTATAATATAAATCATATTAATTATATATATATAATTTTATATATAATATAATATATATATATATTTTTAGATAAAAAATTTATTTTGTCTGGCGAAGTTTCATCCCCTTCTTGGTACTTTCTCCCTATCACCCGCCCCTCTCAAGACTTTATTTCCCCCGTCCGGGAATATCACCGGGATCATGATGAACTTGGATGCTGCTCCGTTTACAAAGGGCCCGCTTGATGATTTCCCCCGTTTCCCTTTAGAGGGGGTCCCCCCAGATGATCTGTTTACTCTGCCCACCGATTTCCCCCAGCTGATTCGTCGTGTTTGGAGAATCCTTTTCCTTGAGGTCGCTTCTATTCTCAGGTTCGGGTTGTCACGGGCCTCCCCCCCCCTCCGTCCGGCAAAACCCGTTCAGGATTTTTTCGAGTTGAGCTTCTCCCTTCCACTCCCTTGTCCGTCGTCTGGCTGAGGTAGGTCGATGACGTCTTTTCCTCTGGCCTCATGCCCTGCCCTTCCTCGGTTCCTGATCAGCGAACTCTCTCTCTCCCTTCTCCGTTTAAGGTGGAATGGGGGTTGACAACAAACTCCCTTTCTTGGGCACCTAGTCCATCGCCCGATGACCCCTTTTCCTTCTCCATTACAGGAAGCCTATGCTAGTGGTATGTAAAACACTTTCATACCATTCTTCCAATTAAGAGAGGGTTTCCACCCCGCGTTTTCGCGCCCTCGGCTCGTGACCCCCGTACCCAGATGGGAGATTGACTCCGGGGGACCCGCGTATGTTCTCGACGGCCGTTTTTCCAGGCACGGGTACCTTTTACCCTGCTCCCCCCCAAAAGAGATTCTCTCAGCCCCCCCTCAACCGCCCTAATGGGAGATCTACCTCTCCCTCCCCTCTTTACCCTTCAACTGCAAGGAACGCTCGCGCAACTTTGGGAAAACCAGCCCCCCCTCTACCCAAGTTTGGGGACCCATGCTGTTTCCCTTTGCCTCCTGGATAACAGTACTTTTGGGAAAAATGCGCCAGTTTATCAAGGTCGCTCAACATAAGGACGCGTATCTAGGGGACACAACAACAAGCCCCCTTTTGCCTCAGTGAGACACGGCCATCAGATGGCGGCAGCGGCGCGGATTGTCTTTCCCCATGATGTCCCCGCCCCCAGTGGGGGTCCCCCCTAATAAAGCTGCTGCCCATTCAACTGAACAGCAAAACTATGCAACAGTTCCTCGCCCCCCACATCCCCCCGTGCTTTCTGCTTTAGATTTTGGGAAATTCGGGTTGCCGGGCCCTTTTACTTTGGGGCCGGGGTCAGCTTTTTGGCGTCTCATTTTTTGGTCTACACTCGGGTTACTGGGGTGGGTTGCAGCAGGGTTGAGCCTGGTGTAAGCATTCGATAATCCTTTTCCCGCAGAGGTGTGTTTGGGGGTTGCTTTGGAATTGCGGGGCACGCAATTTTCCCCAAATGTGTATAGGTGGGGTTCGGCTCGCCCCAATGCAGGGAAAACCTCTCTTTCCGTTCTATGGGTTTTTGATTGCCATGCAAGTGGTAAAATGGGCTTTTGGCAGAAAAGACTTCGGACCTGTGTTTTTTTCAGAGAGGCCCGGGTTCAAGCCTGGGCATTGAGTACCCGTGGCCGAGGGGGAATTTTTGTTTCCCCTCTGGAAGGCAGGGGGAAGGGGTTTGGCCCCCACCGTACACTTCTCCTAGTAAAATGGGTCTGAGTATTTCATGGGGTTTGGGGCATACCCCGGCCCATTTTGGGAATCTGTCAGCAAATCATTTCCTGACCCTATATGGTGGGAACCCAGTTAGATAATTTTTACCCCGAGCAAGCATTTTGGTTTTTGGCCCAGGTGTCAGAGGAGATGTGTCATGGGTGAGCGTGGAAGACAGCGCGGCCCTTGGAGTCTGTGTGTATGACCAGTGTCCCTTTTCCGGGGCGGTGTCTAGTGCTCCCCTGATAGAAACCTCTGTGTAGCGAGGAGGGGGTTTTCTGTTACCCCCATGGATATTTTGGGGATCCCTGCTGCAAACGGCGCCTGCAGTGTGGGTCAAGGGATCGCCCATCGTCTGTAATGTTAGGCTCCCCGGGGGGTATGGGTTCAAAGACCCCTGGGTTTTTGCCTTTAGGGGAGGGACAATATTATTCTTTTGCTTGCCCGTCTCATGACCCAGAACCTACGGGTTTGCCCCCGGCGGAGCTTCGACAAATCAGGGTGTGGGGAGTCCCTGCCCTTTTCCGTGTTTGGTCTTGAGGGATGGCGTATAGCACCTGGCTGTGTGAGACCAGGGGGTTGTTGAAAAGTGTTTTTTTAGGGTTGACTATTTGTGCTTAGGGGTGTTCCGGGAGCCTGGATGACCTTGTTTGGAGTCTCCAAACGGTCTTTATATTTTCCTTTATGCCAATAGAGCAGGGGGGGCAAGTTACAAGGGCCGACAGCAGTAGTAGAAAGATCTTAGTACTCTGTGTCGGCCCCCATGCGTCTTCCACTATACTTCCCGGGGCAGACAGTTTGCCTTTTTGGTCAAGCAGGACTGGGCTCCTGGCGGAAGGAGAGGGGCCCGGGCTATCTACCCCCAAAGGGACAGGTATTCCTGAACCCCCTCCCAAACCATTCCCCCGGATTTTTAGACTGGCCTTAAAACCTCGTCCCAAAAACCTGGCCTTGGATTTTCTGCAGAGATCTTTTGTCTGTCCTGCAAAAACCTCGGTACCAAATCCCGACAACGCTGGCTTTTTTTAGGCAATGTGTCCAGGGGGAGATAGCAAAATCGCTGATAGGGGATGACTTTACCCCACTGGGAGGGTTTTTGTTTAGGATAAAGGACAAGTGTGTTAAAAAGGGTGGACTGAGAACCCACCCTGTGGCGTTTCCCTTTTTTTGTGGGGATGTGCTTGAAGGTGCCTTGGAATTTTACTCTGGTGTTCATGTAAAGTAGGGCACCTATCCAAGCCAAAAGCTTTCCTTGATCCTTTTGATCAGGGCCCCCTGAATGGGAAGAGGATTCCCCAATCAAAGCCTTTTCCCGGTCAAGGAATACTGCCACAGAGGCCTGTTATTGTGCTCAAGAGCGTGGCTATGCTGGCGCTGTGTCTGCCCTGGGGAACCCCTGGAGGGTTCGGGGGGGGCTCCCCTTTTCCCTTGGAGCCCGGTTTAGTACCATCCTTCGGCAGTCTGGCCCGACAGCGAGGGGGAGAGATGGGGCGGTACTTCCCCGGCTCTTTGGTTTTTGGGGGGAACAGGTACCCCCTTTCCGCTTGGGGTAGAGTGGAAGTTTCCCGGAAACCCGTTTATGAGTTTTAGGAATGCAAGTCACCTACCAGTCCAGGGGGATGATGGGGTACGAGACCCCGTATCCCGGGGCTGAGTTTCGACTGGCTTTTGTGATCTCTTAGTTCCTCAGAGAAAGATAAAAGTCGAGTTTTCGGGTTCGGGCCCTTTTCTGATGTGAGCAAGTCGTCTGGTTGTAGGGGTTTTGTCTTTCCTCAGTTCGGCTGCAGCTGTCGCGCTCGTTCTCGCAGAGAAAAATCTTGGCCAGTTGTTTGGCTCTGTGGGGGGCGTGGTGCGTGCATTGGGGTGAGGGCTGGGGTGCTTGACCGTTTCCCTAGCCGAGAGGGGGGTACGGGACGAAAGACTCACACCCTTCCAGCCAAATTTTTGCCCATCTGTGGCAGTTTTTTGGCATCCTCACCGCCCCCTTAGGAGGGCTAGGTTGTCGGGGGGTTTTTTGCCTCGGAAAAAATTTTTGGCACGTTTTCCTGTGGTTGCCCCTAATCTCGTCATGAAGTACCCGGGGTCTTAGACCTGGACCCCGGCCCAGTTTTGGGTATGGCAGTGAGGTGCCTCATCAATGGCTTTTCAAGTTGGCTTGTAGACTTCCACATTTCGCTCTGGTGGGTTTATGCTTTCCCGACAGGGGCCAAGGGGCCCGGGGAAAGCCCGCAGTTGGCCCGTCTGTTTCCATCTTGGATTTGGTCGTGGGATTTTGGCTGGGCCACTATCCCTGGGGGTTTTTATAGGCCAAAAGGTCATGGACGGCTCATCGAAAAGCAGCCCAACCTCTCCACCAAGAGTCGCAGTGGCCCGGGTGAGGTCTAGGACCCTCTCTACATGCGTTGGCTCCTGGCTGTTGGGAGGGGCGATCTCGGGGAAGTCTCGAGCCGTGGCTTGACGGGCCAGCCCCATCCCGGGCCCTGCAGGGGGGCCCGGATGGGTGGTGGCATTTTAAACTCCCCCCATGATCACCGGGCGTGGCGCGGAAAACACATACCCGGCTGATGTTAAGCTCACAGGGGGGCCTGTTACAGTTGTACAATTTTAGGGGTCCCCGGCCAGTTTAAATTTGACGGCAAGAATTCAAATTTCTCCACAGTGCGGTGCATCGGCTATGCGGAGCAGGGAATTTTTGCCTCACCAGGGTCTAGGCCTTTTGCCATCGGAAACGTGGGAGTGCGGAGTGATACCCTGAGAAAGCGAAAAAACTTCCCTGAAATGCTCCGGGCATGCGATGTCAATGTCCTTTAGCACTATGCGTGGAGGATGGGACTCCTTGAGGAGAAGCCCCAGATTTCCCGCAAATATTAGATTTGGGGTCATGATGTTACTAAGGGTATTAATCAGAGACATGCGCATTGGGTGACGGTCGGAGTCTGACAATCATTGTGAGATCTCACGCTTTAGGAATCTCTTTTGGCGTCGGATCCTGGACCCGGGGGGGGAGAGCCTTTTTAGCTCTGACTTTTTGTCTTGGGGTTTTTCTCGGGCCAGGGGTTTCTGTGCTTTCGGGGTTTCCGGGGAGGCGTTTTTCTGATTTGGCTTTTGGGATGAATCGCCGGGTTTGGGTCTGCCGGAGGGCTAGCCTTAGGCTTGCCCGGAGGGCATAGCGCTTGGAGAGGGGGGGGGAGGGGCCGACCGGTGGGGAGAGGATGGGGATTTGGTTTCTCTTCTTCCCTTTATGTTTTCCCCGGGCTGTTTGTTGTCATGGAAATTGATGCCTTTCCCCCTCTTCCCGGCCGGACAAAGGGTACTGCCACTGCTGTGACCCCCCCCCGGGGATCAGGATCGAATGTCCCCTGCGAAAAAATGTTTCGGGTTGGGAGGACCGGGGTGCTTGGAACCTTCTTCCCGTGGGTTTCCCCTTGACTTTTTATTGGGGAACCCCGATTGTCGGAGATCTCCCGGTTTTGGGTGGGGGGAGCTTCCTTCCCCTTAGGAGGCGGGAACCTTTTTGCTTTTGTTTCCCCCCCCCAGACGGGGTGCCTGGGGGGGCAGGAAAAAAAATCTGGGTTTCTTAGAAACCCCCTTGCCGTTGAGGGCCGCCTTTTCCGACAGACAAGCCAGGCCCGGCTGACCTCTTGGCACAGTTAGGGGCTTTGGCTTGTTCCTTTTTTCTTCTTTATGTGCCCTTGATGCACACCTCAGTATTTTGGTGCCCGCACAGACACCACATTTGGTTGGCTGTCAGTTAGCTGGTGGTGGGCCATATTCTGGCACTTGAAACACGAAAGGGGGGAGGCAATAAGTGCGTGGTGTAGGTACCCCAGTTTCCCCGATCAAGGGGGAGTTTGGGGGGCCTTTCATGGTCACCAGGACTTGCCCGGTTTGGGGTCTCCCCCTTTGACAATCGGAAGCCCCCACACCGTGGGGGATGTTTTAACCCCCAAGTAGAGCTGAAAGCCAAGTAGCCCCATCTGACCTCTTTTCCCCGGGTTTTAGTGGCGAAGGCCATTTCTCCCAAATTTTTAAATCCTTTGTTTCCCGGGAGGGGAAAAAAGGGTGGCTTTATCTTTGGGCCGATGATCATGCCCTGATCCGCGCAAACCCCGGGTCGACAGCCGGATTTACGTGGCTCTCCAAAGCCCTTTCCCTTTGTAGGTTGTCGAAACCTTGGGTTTTTAAAGGGGACCCCGAAATTCGGGAAACGCCTTTGGGGGCCCGACGCCATCAGAGTCGGACTCCCGGCCCCGGCCGTTTCGGTCCCCCCTTTTTGGGTTTGGGGGTTTTGGAGGCACCAGCTGTTTCGGCTGGTTCAGTGGGCTCCGGGTTCGTCAGAGGGGTCGTCTGAGGGGGCCAGAGACCTTCCGGTTGGGGTGCCTGGAGGGGCCGCACGAGGTCCCCTTTTTGGGGGCAAAACTGAGGACAGACATGTTTGTATGATTTTTTCTTGTCCCCCATCTTGCAGCAGCTGACGTGTATCCGGTCGGGTTTTTTTTTTTCCCCCCGGAGGCACATAAGGCTTCAGGGTGGCTGCCCTGGTTGGGCCCTTCACGGGTGTCAACAGTAAGGTCTGTCTGTGGGGGATTTGGTTTTAGTTTCCATGACTTGGGAGTGCTTTTATCCCACCACGCCCCCCCCCACCCCGGGGGTCAACAAGGGGGGAAACTGAGGCCGAACCAAATTAACAGAAAAAGGGGGGAGGGGATTACGCAGCCCCAATAGCCCATTGCACTGGGACACACGGCGGGTGGGTACCAACGGGAGCATGATGCTTGACCTAGCCTCCCCAGGGAGACCAGCCCATGGGCCCCGACCGGGCCTGGATCAGGCCGCCGTCTTTCCGGAATAGAGGACCAAAGAGGGTTTTGTAGCCGCAGGGCGTAATCGGCACGGCATCGCTCAACCCCAGATCCCGTTTTTTCCCCCGTTAAAGGGTGCCCGCCGGGAAACACGTGGGGAGGGGTCAAACTCGGGAGAACCCAAGAGGGGGGCCCTTCACCTACAGGACACATTTAGGGGGGCATTCGCTCCCCCTCAGTGAGGAAGGGAGCTCTTCATTTTTTCCCGCAGTCCTCTCCGCCCCCGGAGGGGACCGTAACCCCTTTTCAAAGTGAACCCTCTTTTCTCTGAAACGCCCAAAGGTTTTTCACTATGGAAAAGAGGGGGGGGCCTGCACCTTTCCTGTCGTTCCTTTATCCCCCTTTAAAAGCTGGACAGACTGTTTCACCACAGTGAGGGAGAGAAATTAAATTTTCCGGAGGTTCCTAGGCAGGACGGTTTTTTAGGGGGATCCTCTTCTCTTGAAAAAATCAAAGGAGTTTACCTATGAAAGAAGGGGGGGTTTTACCTGTTCCCGTAAGCTCCTTGCCCTTGGAAACAGCCAACACAGACTGTTTCCCTCCAGTGAGGGAGGGAGCGACTTTTTTCCCGGCATTTTTTTGGAGGGGGGGGTTAACGTGAAACCCCCTTTTCTTGAAACACCAAAGTTTCACCTCAGGAGAGTAGAGGGACCTTTTCCCCTTCCCTAAGTTCCTTCATCCCCTTTAAATAGCAACCCAGAAAATTTTATACAGTGAGGAGAAAACTAACTTTTATCAGGTTTCTTCCATACGGGGGAAATTGAGTTCTGTCTGCAGCTGCTATTAGACAGAACCTGGTGAAGGCCGAAAGGGGCTCTACTGCCCACCCCTTTCCCCCCAAAGAAAAGAGGGCAGTATCAGATGGTCGCCCGACCCAAACCCCCAAAAAAAGAATGGCAACTCTATGCACACCCAAGGGAGGGCCTCTAAGGCCCCCAGACCACCCCCCCTGCGGGAGGTAAAGGCTGCCACGTAGCACGCGCCCAAAGGGGTCCCGTCACCCAAAGGTGTGCACAGATTTATCCTAATGCCCAAAATTCGATAGGGAAAAAGTAGGCTAGTAGGGGGACGAAGCTAATGCAAACAAAGCATTTTGGGATAAAAAAGGGGGGCGCGTCCCGTCGGTAACGCGGAAGGCCGAGGCCGAGATGCATGGGGCCCGGGGGCGGTGATCCTAATTGCCCATGCAAAAGCAATGATCGAGGGGATATGGAATGTTAAAAACTCTCTTTGGGGTTTTCTTTGGCCCACCGCTGGCCCCCCGCCACCCTTGCCGGAAACCGCTTCCCCTCTCTTGAATCGTCCAACAAGGACCCATTTACCCCAGGGAGAGAGGGGGGGGGGCCCGTTCATCATCCTTCTTTTTGATTCGTCGACACATCCCCCCTTCCCCCCGTTTTATACTCCCTCCCCTTCCCCTTTTCACCCCCGGGCTAGTACAGTGGAAAAGGCGTCTCACCGAGAGGTCGGCGGTTTGCGCCCCGCCCAGGGCGAGAAGTTTCCATTTGTTGCCTGCGTGGTGGG
Organism: Penaeus monodon; assembly: GCF_015228065.2. Lineage (NCBI taxonomy): Eukaryota > Metazoa > Arthropoda > Malacostraca > Decapoda > Penaeidae > Penaeus > Penaeus monodon. The sequence goes on along the minus strand of NW_023660058.1, from coordinate 1,123 downwards.
ATATGGTGGGTAAGGACAAGGTTTTAGCCGAGCTGCACCAGGACCACAAAACAAAACACACGCACACAAACAATCACGACACACACACACACCCCAAAACCCCAACACACCACAACACACACACACACACACACACAAACATAAATATATATATAAAAATAATATACACATAAGTTTTTGTATATTATATGTATTTTTGAATAAAAATAATATATAATATAATTATATATATAATTACAATATACATAATATATAAATATATTAATATATATTTTAATATATATATATTATATAAAATAATTTAAAAATATATATATTGGGATAAAATGGTGGTGTGTGTTGGTGGTGGTATGTGTGTGTTGTGGGGTGTGTGTGTGTGTGTGTGTATTGGGTGTGGGTGGTGGGGTGTGCGTCTTCACCCCTCAACGCAAGGGAACGCTCCCCCGCAAATTGGTCCCCTTACCAGCCCTCCTTTTTATTTGAAGTTTGGGGACCCAGGTTCCTTGTGCCCCTTGTAAGCAGTACTTTGGGAAAAATGCGCCAGTTCATAAAGGCGCTTTAAATAAGAACGCGATTAAGGGACCAACAAAAACGCCCCCTTGCCCTAGGAGAACAGGCCATAGTGCTGGCAGCGGCGCGGATTTTCTTTCCTCACTGATGCCACGCCCCCCCCGGGCGGTGGAGTTCCTAATAAAGCTGCTGCCCAATTTCAACTTGAACAGCAAAAAATTTAATCTAACAGTTTCCCGCCCCCACATCCCCCGCTTCTCCCGCCTGTTTTTTACTCCCCCTTCCCCCTCCTTTAGCCTCCGGGTAGACAGGGGTAACAGGTCGGCCCCTCATCCGAGAGGGCGCGGTTCGCGCCCCCCCAGGGGCGAGAAGTTTCATTGTCGCCCGCTGTGGGGGTGGGCATATGGGGGTAAGGACAAAGGGTTTAGCCCACGCACAGTGACCAGTCGGCATTTGTTGCCAGCTGGGTCCCCTTTAGGGCCAGCCCGGGCGAGGCTAAGTTCGATAGGATTATCGCTTTTTCTTAGACCTAAGAATAGAATCCAGGGGATTTTGAAAAGTTTTATTTTTAATAAATTTAGTTTTTTTATTTTGGGTTTTTCTTATAGTATCA
>NW_023660057.1:7500-20067 GCF_015228065.2 Penaeus monodon | reverse complement strand
GAAATTTTGCACATCTTTCCAATACATGTGCGATCGTTAAAACTTTTGGCATCCTCACAAAGGCTTCACTTTTAGCCTCACGGCCCCATGAGTAGTCTTGTGTGCCCGATTTTAGTCTTTTTTAATACAACCCCACTTTTGGGTTGGGGATGGGCTGCACCCAATTCCCAAAGGTCATCTCTAATCTCTACAGTTTTTTTCGGAGATATGCCCATTGTTCCTTCCATTTACACGAAGACAATCCTGAGCGGGGGTTCAGGTCGGTGTGTGGGAGAGGAAAACGAGCACAAAAGGGCTGACGGCAGTGCCTTGGCCTTCTGATCAGCTCGTCATTCCCATGACACCAACATGCGCTGGCACCAACACAGAGTTATCTTTTACGTCTTGACATCAGTGCAAGAAATTTTGAACCCCCTCACTTACTGGTTTGGATGATTTTTTAAGCTTTATTGTTGCAAGGCAGTAGAGAGTCACAATATATACAAAGAAGGTTTCAAAGATCTCTAGATCTGCTGCAAGGGGGCAGAACTCTGCAGGAATATCGAGGCTGCTAGAGAAAGACTCCGAGCGTCTTCTCTGTCACTGCGCAAAGCCCACATCTTTTTCGTTTTTCGAACCATCTGTATATTTTGGTCCGATCCTTGGTATTTGAAAGTGCAAAAAAAACTCTCTTGATTTTCGTTTAAAATTTTCCCCCCCTTTCTCAATTCCGACCAAATCCAGTTTGACTGATTAGTCCAAGGGGGAATTGGAGAATTCCAACAGCCAAAATCAGTGAGTTTTAAATTAAAAGTTCTTTAAAAGTTTTCCTCATTCCCCTACCATGGAGGGCTACCCTAAAGGGGTTGAAAACCAATTGGAGTAAGAGATCCGGGAATCCTTGTAGTTTTGTATAGTAAATCAGGTTCATATGTCGCGGTGTAAAAAATAGGGGTTCTCCACTTCAGCATACGGGGGGGACTCCACAGGTGAAGACCTGAAAGCCCAGTACAGATTCTGAAAGCTTATTATGAACCGAGTTCAACACCCGGGAGAAATGGGTTGCAGATGAATAATTTTCACATCCTAGAAAAGCTTAATGAAAAAAGCACTCGGTAAAGCGTAAAAGCATTGGCGGTCTGCCCCCCAAGAAAAATGGAAAGAACCCGCAAAATCTAAGGCTTTTGACCCTTCATTTTTAACTGTTGATGTGAGGCCCCCATGTAAGTCTTTAGTCAAAAATTAGACCCAAGTACTTCACCTCTTGGACAAATTGCAATGGGTTTGCTCCTAAAAAATAGGGAAGGATGGAAATTTCCTTTTTCGGGGAAAAATATAGCCAGACAGTGAAAACATCCCCATACAGATACAAATACAGCACTTGGAACAACCTTTACGATGTCTTTATAGCAATGGCAACCAGGGTCACACTTAAGACATCCCCTTTTGGGGACCCTTCCGTGACTTCCGGTTAGAGAAATGTTTCCTACCCAAACTCTAAACTTCCGTCAGCAAGGAAGCTTTTGTATGACGGTAGGTAATGTCCTCTTAAAACCCAAGTCAACAGATTCGTGGTATGTCTGCTTCCAAGTATATCGTAAGCCTTTTTAAGGTCAAAGAAGACGCATCATGTGACGTCCTGTGCGAGGGAATTCTGTATAGCAGTTCCATCCCCACAAGGCATCTGTGGTCAATCTTAATTTTTTAAAACCATATTTATATGGGGTTAACAGTTTTTTTTTCTAACAGCCATGTCAACCTGAAGGACCATTTCCCATCAGCTTGCAGATGCAGCGGTGAGGGGGAAATTTGGGTTTAATTTTCCTGGTGGGAAGCATCTTTGCCAGGTTTAGGAACAGGAATGATTATAGCTTCTCTCCATGGGAGGGAAAACCATTCCCCTCCTCCCAAAGTTTTGGAAAAGGGTCACTCTAGCAAGTCTTCCTTTCCCTCCAAGTGAATTTCAACGAGAACAGGTGAGCCTGTGATGGGTCATATTGGAGAATGTCCCAGTTTTTGAATTTGGAAAGTGTGGAGTGTCATGTTCAGTCCCCCCCTAACGGAACCCCCCTTGCCGTGGTGGGGGGTTTGGGGGGTCCAATGTTGGTGAGCTGGACCAGAGGGTTCCCCATAAGGGAGGGGTCACCAGTGAGGGATGAAAAAAAAATGGTCCTGGTCCCACAAGGCCCTATGAGGGGGAGGGTGCACCCACCCCTGGTTCATCCATTTTGGACCAGGGAGAACTTCCCACGTGTGTGTTGGCATCCCGTATTCCCGGAGAAAAGGAGTCCGGGAGGTTGAGCGGTGCACGCTGCCCCCGCAGCTAGCAACACCCCTCTTGGGCCCTTATTCGGTTAGAGGGTGGCTTGATAAAGGGCCCAGTCAAGTCAATGGCTGGTAAAATAGGGCTAGGGTCAAGCAGGACATTCAGTCGCCGCTGGGTCCCGCGTGCCATCAGTACTGTAACAGTGGTCGTATTTTTCCTCATTACCCCTGGGCTGTTGGGAGATTTTGACCCCCAACTATAGTTTCCCCCTCATTGGATCCATGGGGGTGGGGGGCGAGGAAATGAAGAATTTAATTTGTATGAGTACAAAATTAAAAAGATCTAGCCTCTCCCTGACGACCTAGCAACCCCCCGACCATTCCCTCTGGAACATCACATGTTGTCACCTGGAGCCTTTTAGTTCCAAAGGGAAAAATGGGAATCGTAAGGTTCCGGGCTCCCCAACCAGGTAAGAAGGGGAAAAGTCCCCTCAATCCACTAAGGGAACTTTTCCTGGTAAATAGAGAGTATTTCATATTAAGTACCAGTAGTGAAGACCCTTTTATGGTGTATCATAGGAAAAAGTTTTTAGGATGTCAAAGTGATCCTCGCACACCCCACAGCGAGATGGTAGCCTGAATTGTTTGGGTTTTTTCCCGATGAGAGTGACTGTGACCCCAGACCTGATGAGGTATTCTGAGGAGAAACTGTTTAAAGGAACTAGAGAATTTTAATGTAGTGGCAGTAAAACGTTTTTTGAAAAAAAGTTGAGGTTTGGAACAATTTCACCAGTCTTTTAACTTTTTAAAACATTGGCCTTTCCCGAATCGTTAAAAATGGATGGTACCACCCCAAATAAAGCCATATGTGCCAAACCCAGCGGTGGTTTTCCACTGCAGGGTTTTGGCTGGGGGCCACTCTTGCCGTTTAAAAGGAAAATGAACAACCAAGAAAATGGTAAAGTGTGGACGACATGCACAAGGAGATGACAAGTCAGGTCCCCAAATGCTGTTACCCCTGCAAAAAAGCTCAAAGTTCTTCAAAGCAGTGAAAAGGTACAAATTTTAGAAAATATTTAAAATAAGGAGCAAAGGGGAGAGTTAGTTTTCAGAGGCAAGCGACAGCCGGGGGCTTTTTCCCCAAACCAGGGAAACCCTTTTCCGGTTCCTATCCCCCCAACCCCGCCCTCCAATGGTTCTTACACCACACACTCTCCCAAACCTTATTTTTAAAACCCCCAGCCCCCCAAATTTGCGGGAAACTGCCTCGGGGTGAATTCCCCAGAAACGGAGAAAGGAGGAGGGGTCAAATTGAGGAGATCCTCCCCCCAAAGGAAAGGCCCTTTGGGCCCAAACAGGTGAGGCTCCAGAGGCCCCCAAAGGGGTGACACCCCCAAGCTGCCACCTTTTAAAAAGGGGCCCCCGGGCCTGCTGGGCCCAAAATTTGCCCCTGAAAGCAAAGGCTGGGGTTTCCCTTTCCCAGGCAAAGGAACCCTTTAAAGCCTGTCAAAGGAACCCTGTGGAAACTAGTTCCACAGGTAAGAAACCCCAAGACCCTGGAAAAGGGGACAGCCTAAAGGTGAGGGCCAAAACCTTGCCCAAGGGGGGCCCTCCAAACACTTATAAAAAAATAGTTAAAAGGACACCCTAATCCAATGGAAACTGTCAGGGAATTTATGCAAAATGGGAAAAAACTGCAAATCTGATAGCCCTTTAAGTAACCCAGTTTGTGTATGCCCACCCAAAAAATTTATGACCGGGAAAATATCCAATTTTTCCCCGAGGGGGTTCCAAATTTTAAACCCCCTTATGGGACTTTGACAATGGACCTCATTTAAAGGGGTAAACAGTAATGGGTATCCCGGCATTTTTTTTACCGGCCTCCAAACCCGCAGACAAACTGCAGGTAAGGGTGTGAAAAAAAAGGGCTTGACATGAAACCCTTTCAATGTTTGCCCCAAGGAGATGGACTCTGCCCTTTTCCCGCTCTGCCCGGGAAGACTGCCCCCGGGAAAATGACGAAATTTTCCCAAAACCCAAAAAATAAACTCACTTACCAGAAGCTCCAGAAGTTCTTGTTGGACCATTTAATAGGAAAAATATAAAGGGAAGGGGACAGTGCCACCAAATGGAAAGAGTCTATAAAACATTTCCCCCCCCTAAACCCGGGCCCAAGGGTGCCCCTTTCCCCACCCGGAAATTACAGACCAATTTTCCCCCACCGCCATCCCGCCCAAACTGATGGAGGAAAAAAGTAAAAATTCGGTTGACATGGCCCCGCTAGGAAAAAGGGGAAAAAGTGCTGACTCCCTATCAATATGGGTTTAAAAAGATTGGGGATCCACCCCAAAAGGAAAATTGTTAAAGGGAAGGGAAAAACTGCCCCATACAGAAAATTCCCTTTTACAGCGACTCACATGTTAGCAGTCTTCTTTGACCTTGAAAAGGCTTATGATATATTTGGAAGCATGGATCCAAGAAGTGATGAATTGGTTTAAGAGGAGCATTACCCCCTTCATACAAAACTTCCTTGCTAACGGGAAATTTAAAGTTCGGGTAAAAAACATTTTCCAAACCGGAAGATCAGCGGGAAAGGGGGTCCCACAAGGGAGGTCTTAAGTGTGCCCCGTTTGCCATTGCTATAAGTGACTTTGAAAAGGTTTTTCCAAGCTCTGCTCAGAATCGAGTGGGACTTTACCCCGTACTGCCTCAGGGGGAAGCTTACAGGATTGCAAGGACACAGCAGGCTGCAATAAACGGGTTGTACAGTGGACAACAATCAGGGGTTAAATTTTTTTTCCCCTAAGCAAGACCATGGCTAGTTCCACAAAGAGGAAAATTCCACCCTTCCCCTCTTTTAGGAGCAAACCCACTGCAATTTTGTCAAGAGGTGAATATTGGGTTAATTTTTGACTAAAGGTTTACATGTGGGCCACATCAAACATTTTGAAAGTAGAGGCTACAAAAAAATTAGTTTTTTGCTGGTTCTTTCAATCTTTTGGGGGGTGCAGACCGCACAATGCTTCTAGGCTTTACCGAGCGCTATTAGTAAGCTTGATTTGGATGTAAATTTATTCATCGCAACCCCATTTTCTACGGATTTTAGACCGTTTATAATAAGTTTTAGAATCTGTACTGGGGTTTTTCGGTTTCACGTGGAGTCCCTGTATGCGAGATGGAGAACCACCCTTTCATTCCCCAACAGAATACATGAACCTGTTTTTACAACCGAGACTACAAAGGTTTCAAGGATTTTCCTACATAAAATTTGGTTTAAAACCCCCTGAGGATAGCCAATCCTATGGTAGGAAATGGGGAAATCTTGTGGAAGATCTTAATTTTAAAATCTCTCAAAGGTTTTGGCTGTTGAATTCCCCAATTTCCCCCTTTGGGATAACAAGTTGAGCGGATTTGGTCGGAAATTGGGAAAGGGGAGAGATCCAAAGCAGAAGTCCGGGAGAAATTTTCTTCAGCCATTCTAAAACCGGGGATCAGAGAAATTTATACAGATGGTTCGAAATCGAAAAGGCGTTGGTTTTGCAGTGTGAGCAGAAGGAAGATCCCATCTGGCAGTCTTTTTAGCACCTCGATTTTCCCCCGGGGGTTCATGCCATCCTTACAGCAGTTAAGTGATAGAGACTTCGAACCATTCTGTGTGATATTTTCCCGACTTTTCGTAGTCCCTTTGCAAGCACTCAAAAGTCATCACCCCGTAGGGGGAGGTTCAAGATTGGCTTGCACTGAGTCAACAGTAAAAAGAAATATGTTGGGTGCCGCACATGTTGGTAATCAGTGGGAATGAGCGAGCTGATCAAAAGGCCCAAAGGGCAGCTGCCGTCAGCCTTGTGATCTCGTTTTCCCCCCCACACACCGACCTGAAACCCAGCATCAGAATTTGTCTTGTGTAAATGGAGGGAACGTGGGCATATCTTCAGAAAAAAATGCGAGACTTTAGAGATGACCTTTGGCATTTGAGTGACTGCACCATCCCCAAACCCAAAAAAATGGAAGTTGTATTACAAGACTAAGAATGGGCCCCACAAGACGACCATGGGGCCCAAGATGGCTAAAAAATGAAGCATTTTTGAAAGAATGCCCAAAAGCCAAACGATTGCACAGTAGCGGAAAAGATGTGCACATTCCAGACCAAAGAGTATGTACTTGTCTCCCCATATTCACGAAAAATGAGGGGGAAGATTGGACATAGAGGGTCAATTTAAATTTCCTTAGGGAGACTAATATTTAATAAAATTTAATTATGCATAAAAGTTTATGCAATAATTTTATGCACTTAGAGATAATATTTAGCTATGAAATTTTTAATCTATTTATTGTTTTTTGTTTTTAAAAATTTAATATTTTTAGTTTAAAAAGGTATTCGCCACTAAGACCTTTGTGTTGACACGGCAGATAATTTTAAATAAAAAATCAACACGTTTAGTAAAAAATGCACTACCCTTAAGAAACCCGGACTCCCAAGGCCCCTTTCCCCCGGGGGCCCAAAATGTCTCCCCCGAGGTGATGCCGACCCCTTTTAAATCTCCCAAAAGTAGAAAAAGGATGTGGCAATGCCCAGTAATTTCCAAACATTTTTGTTAGATTATGGGAGGAAAGGGAGATGGGCCCCAACAGTGAAGGTCGTGTCAACCTATTTTCCAGTTCACCGCAGTGTTTTGCAGGTGGAGGGGAAAGGGAATTAATCGGCAACCCCTTCTAAATTCCATAGGTTTGCAAAAGGGTTCCTAAGGGTTAACTTAATCCCTTAGGAAAATGGCAAAAATTTTTCCCCGGGGCTTAATCTCTTTTTAGGCATACAAAACTGGGTTTCATGAAACTATCAGATGTTGCGTTCTTCCCATTTTTTATGAATTCCCCCGACAGTTCCCTTTTGGATTTGGGGGATCCCGTCTTTAATTTTTTTTCATAAAGGGTTTGGGAGACCTGTGGCAAGGTTTTCCTCAACCTATAGGGGTCCCTTTTCCCGGATCTGGGGGTACCTTTTTTTGTGGTTTTTTACCCGGGAATAGTTTTCCCCAGGTTTCCCCTTGGAAGGTTTAGGATTTCTTTGCCCGGGCAAAGGGCGGGCTGAAACCTTTTTTTTAGGGGGCATTCGTTAGCAGCGGGGGCCCCTGGGATGTTGTGGGAGTGCAATCTTTTCGAAGGTTCAGGATTCCTTGGCCTGGGCAAAGGGGAGCCTGACCTTTACTTCAGGGGGATTTGTCTGCAGCAGAGGCCCTGTGGATGTGGGTGGGGAGCTGGGGCTGTCATTTGATGAGGCCCCTTGGAGCCTTAAATGATGACTCCCAAAAACCTTACTTTAGGAGGAGAAGTCCCAAAGACCCCCACTCCTATCCATTTCTGGTAGAACAAATCACCCGCGCGGGCAGCAATTTGGACTAGGTTTTGAGGAAGTGGTAGAGTGTGTTTCTGTAAAAAGCATTGGGGGCAAGGGTGTTGGGAAGGAGGATGGGCTAGAACCCAAGCAAAGGACCCCCCGGCTGTGCAAACAGCTCACGGGCACGTCACTTGCCTTAAAACTAACTTTCTCCGCTCCTTATTACCAATACTTCCTTTTTAAATTTTAACCTTTTAGTGGGAACAGCAATTGGACCTGGACAGTTTTCATCTCCTTTAGACCTGTTGTACCACCTTTACACATATTTTGGTTGTCCATTTTTTTTTAAAACGGCAAGAGTTTGGGCCCCCGCCCATAACCCTTTGGGGAGTGGAAAACCCCCGCATTAGGGGGGGGCACATAGGGTTTACCTTTAGGTGGTACTATGTAACTTAACAATTCTGGATGGGTAATTTAAAAGTTAGAAGAAGAGCTGGTGTCACGTTTTCCAAACCCTTTAACTTTTTTCTTAAACATTTTCTACCCCTACATTAAAGTCTTGTTTTCTAAAAATTTCTCCTCAGAATACCTCACAGGTCTCGGGAAAAAAAACAATTTCCTTTACACTGATTGAGGGTTTTGTGAGTAGAACAGAAAATTGAGCCCCCGGAAGTCGCTATTGCACGCAGACGGCACTTCATTGGTGACAAAACCCAACTATCAGGTCCATCTCGCGTGGGGTGATGCAGGATCATGCTGACAATTCAAAAATTTTTTCGATGTATTCAAAAATATAAAGATCCATGATTGATACACATCAAGGGGTCTTCCTACAGGTACTTACTATTGAAATGCTTCATATTACCAGGAAAGTTTTCCTTAGGGGTTTGGGAGGATTTCCCTTTTTACTGGTTTGGGGCCCGGGAAATCATTACGTTTTCCCATTTTTCCCTTTAAGCGGAAAAAGGTCCAGAGTGACATGGATTCCAGAAGGAAATTTTGTTGGGGGATTGCATAGGTCGTCAGGGAGAGAGCTAATCTTGTAAATTTTAGATCATACAAATAAAGTTTTTCATTTCCCTCACCCCCCCCCCCAACCATGAGGGGAAGCAATAGTTGGGGCTAAAAATTTCCCCCCAACCAGAACGGGGTTAAGGGGGAAAAATTACGCAGCCACTATTACAGTTGATGGCAGTCGTGGGCCCTATGGTTACCGACTGAATAGTGTTGCTTGCCCCTAGCTATTTGACCCCGCCCAAAGCTTGACCCGGCCTTGATCAAGCCCCCCGTCTAACCAGAATAAAGGACCCAAAAGGGTTGTTGTAGCTGCAGGGCGAGCGTGCACATCGTCAAACTCCCGGACTCCCGTCTCCCGGTAATACGGGATGTCCGCACGGCAAAAACATGGGGAGGTTCTCCCTGGTCCCAAAATGGAAAGAACCAGGGGTGGGTGCACCACCCCCCTCTAGGCCTTGGTGCACCAGGAAACCCTTTTGTTCATCCCTCATGGGACCCTTCCAGTTGGGTAACCCTCGGTCCGGCTCACCAGATATTGGGGACCCCAAGCCCCCATGCAGGAAGGCGGCTTCCGTTAAGGGGGGAAGGAGAGTTCAGCTGGCAGGAAATCCGGGAAAGGGAGGGTATGAGGCCCGAGAGCAAAACGTCGTCGACAACCCAGCCAGACCGGGCGAAGGGGGATGGAAAGGAAGAAACTCGACTCGAAAATTCCATGAACAGGTTTTCCAGGGGCTGGAGAGAGGGGAGAGCCCATGGCAACACCGAAGTTGAGAGTAGAAGCAAGTAGATGATACTTTTTTTTTTATATTCCTTGCATTAGGGAAAAAAGGCCCTTTTGCCCCGCAATTCTAATTTTTTTTCGAGCCAAAAACACTTTCCCCTTTGGTTGTCAAACCTGTAAAAAAAAAAAAAAAAAAAAAAAATGAATTTAAGGGTTTTGAGAGTTCATCACAGAAAAGGGAAAAATGAGGAAAATAAACAGTAGTACAAACAAGTAATAAAAATACATTTTTTCTACATATTGTTTTCAAAAAAAACTTTTTGGGGGGTGACTCAGTAGTAGGGTTTAGCCTATCCCCCAGATAGAATGTGCAAACATCCTGGTCAGAATATTAAACACCTTTGGGGTTTGGGATTTCAGGGGTTGGGTTTTTCGGGGGAATTTTGAGAAAGATACAAACGCTTCCGGGAAAGATACTAGAGGTTCGATTTCTATTTCTTTGGTTCGGGTGATTAGTTGTTTTTTTTCCCTTGGAAAATGACAAAAAAATATAATTTAATCTGTTTTTTTTTTTCCTATTTTTTTTTGTTTTTTTTTTATAATAATTTTTATTTTTTTGAAACTTGTTATTGCCGTCACTATTTTTGCATTTGGGTTGTAAAAAAAATGTTGATCTAGCCTTATGCGAAAAAAGTATAGGGTTTAATGGCTACCCCCTTTTTCCCCCCAGACCCAGCCTTATTTTTCCATTTGCACCCCATCCTAGATATCTTCTCCCAGCCCAAAGGGCTAGGGAATTCTCGAAGTCTGCCATAATCAGGTAAATGATAACTATGTAGCAGCACGACCCCCCCAACCGAAGTTTAGATAGTTTCCCAGGTTGGGTACATCGGGTTACGCCATGTCTGTCTTGGACAGTGAGCTCCCCCCGTTCCCTTGCGTTACACAGATTGTTTTCTTAAGCGCAGAGCTGAACGAGATCAGATTCCATTCCTCCAGCAAACAAGACAACAGCAGCAGCACAAAAGGATGCCCAGCCCTTTAGCTCACTGGGAGATGCCGGTCCCCCCTTTGACTCCAAATCCCCACAACATCCAGCCATACTTGGGGGGGCACTCCACCCCAACAAAAAACTTCCCAAAGAGTAAAACCCAGTAATCAAAAGTAGATGCACAACATCCATTACAAAACGGTGCCCACGGAGGATACGTTATGATATTTCGCTCGCCCCTTTTGCTCACTTCTGGAAGGGGGGAAGTACCTGTAGCAAGTCGCCCCCCCAAACTGAATTTCAGGTATTTCCCCGGTTGGGACATCAGGCCACAGCCATGCCCCAAAATCTTTGGACAGCGGGCCCCCCCTTTCCCGCTCCATTACCCCTCAATCGTATACTAGGCGCAAAACCTGAAATGAGATCAGCATTCCCCGATCCCTTAGTAGAGCGACAAAGCGGGACGCCCAGTTTACCCGGGGGGAGCCTGCCGGCCCCCCCGTGATTCCCGATTTCACCATCAACACTAACCCTCCCTTGGGCACTCACACCCACAAAAAACACCCCCCAAAAGATAAAAACCCCCCCCCCCCAGAAACCTCAAAAGTGCACAACCATCCATCTATTAGACATATTGTCAAAACGCGGGGAACTGGTCCCTGCGACCCCCCCCCCCCGCCCGAGCAAGAAAAGAACCCCCATGTTCACGGCAGGAGATAAGAGCGGCTCCCAAAGTCAGTCTATGACGAGAATTCCCAAACTCACACGGCGTACGTAAAAATAGAAACTTCCAAGAAATAAACTTCGGTCTACATATGCACAAGGGGGCCCGGGTTTTAAGGGTTTTTAATATCAACGTGATACGGAGGGTTGCGGGAGGGGAAAGGCGGGAATCTCAAACGAGGGAATTGTGGAATCGTTTGTGAAAATTGTTTGGATAAACAAATAGCAGGAGAGGTATGGTGATGATCTTCAGGGCGATTGCTTGGACATTTTCCCATAGTTAACCTTGTCAAGCCCATGTGAACAACACAAGAGATGGACTTAATGAAAGAGGGGCCCTTGGCTTTCGGCTTTATTCGCATTATAGTGAGTGAATGCAGGCTAGAACCGTTCTGCCGAGGTATGGAGAATATCCCCTTTTTCTTCAGGGGGCTCTTCCTGGGTGGCGCTAGTTTCCACAGGCTGGAGTGTCAGATTAATCCGGCTGTAACAAGGAGGGTGAGTCACTGGGCTTGCTCAAGGGGGATATGTAGGTGCACCTGGATGGTCTTGGGTAAACCGGGCTCAGGTGTGGAAGGTGTGAAGTGGCTGCTTCCTATGATAAGGTAGACTCAGGAGGGCTGCAACAGAAAGGCGCAGCCCGTGGTAAGCCAGGCACAGATGTGTGGAGCGCCATTTTTCCGGAGATGTGTATTTCGCTCGGCCATGTACAGGGCTCGTCCTCGAGCCGTCTGTAATTTTCTATAATGCTATAATGGTGGAATATTTACCGTGGCAAGGCCGTGGCTGCTGGTAGGTGGCAGGTCTCTCTCTGCTTGTGCTATGAAGCTAGATGTTAAGTTTGCCATGAACATGGGACTGCTTGATCTGAATGGTAGAGAGCCTCATCTATAGCTACTGTCAGTGCCATTTACAATCATTTGGCCAAGTCTAAACCAGTCTCTCAGGTGGTGGGGGGGAGGGTGGTTATTTTTTACCTTGTCCATTTCCCTTCACTGAGGCAATGAAGGGGCGGCCTTATGATAGATGCCCAAAAAATGTGATGTAGACAGGGTAGCCAAAGTAACCGAAAGCTTGGGTCTAGTAGTGTTACATTAAATTTTGTCAATGGTAAGTTTAAAAGGGTTCTCACCAGGAAGTGTAGGAGTAACAACATCTGTTTAAAGACAGGACAAAGGGGTATGGTGAAGAGGAATCTCATCAAAAGTGCATTGGGAGTGTTTGTTGATACTAGACATGAGAGCACGTGAACAAGGTGGAAGGTTATAATTGGTCTGCGGTGGCATGTGTGTAGCATAGAAAATGAGGGGTTGATGGTCTGAGACACCCATCAAGAAAGTCAGGGGATTGGAATGGAGAGGGATGCCCCTGCAGGGGCTTAAGGATGATAGTGGAGGCAGAAGAGAGGACATACAGGGTATTGTTAGTAATGCGAGGAAAGGGGTGTATACGGTATGTTTGAAATGTGTTTAAGGGTAGGAGGTGTATAAGGATGGACAGGCCATGGGATGTTAGGTAGGAATGAAGGTGAGTGTA
>NW_023660057.1:0-2500 GCF_015228065.2 Penaeus monodon | reverse complement strand
ATGCACATGAGTGTTACGCCGACGGATCCGTACAGTCCGGTGGATACAAAAGCTACAACATCAAGTTAATATGAGAATACAAAACTGGGCCAGCACTACACAAACGGAGCTGGCAGGTATACTCCTCGCAACGGAATTCTTAATGTCTAGGGGCTCTGGAGAAGTTTTCTGTGATTTTCGGACGCTAAATTCTTTCAAAGCAGGTGGCGATGAGAAATTGTGAGTTGCATTAAGCGTAACGTAATCCTATGCAACAGAGCGTAATTTCAACTTTCAATTGTATGGATACCCCCATTTTGGGCATACGCAAGCCGACCACGTAGAAAAATTTGGGCGAAAGAAGCCTGCAGAAAGGAAACTGAACTAATCCTATCCCTCTGCTAGGGTTGCACATATATTAAAAATTTCCCATAAGGAAGAATGTAGATTGTTTAAACACTAAAAGGCCTGAAAGCTGTACCAAAATTTTACTGCGATCAGTAGAGATGAAAGCTTCCTATGGGTGGCCCCCGAAGTAAAACCAGACAGATGAGTGGTTACTGACAGAATCTTTTGGGGCTACATAATGTATGGCAATGCAGGGGTGCAAGAAGTGTAGATGAATCTAAAATATAAACTGCTAACGAAGAAAAAAACAAACGAACACTTAGCACTATATTTGGAATGTCATGTGATACAACCTTTCAGACCCCTAACATGAGATTAAAGAAAAATGTGAATATTATTTTATCTGATACATTGGGGAAAAATACTCGTACTATATCCTAAATTTTATGTAATAATACCCCAAGCAAAAAAACGGGTATTCAAACACAGGGCAAAAAACATATGAAAGAATAATTTTTGTATGAGTAAGATTCTATTTTGTTTTACCTGTACAATTTCAGTAGTAAGACTACTGTACTAGTCAGAATTTTGTAAAACTGTAATCATGATTACCCACGCCCGAGCAGATAGCCGGGTGGGTAAAAACTTACAATTAACTTATTAATAAAATAATAATTAAAAATAATGATAATGATAATAAATAATAAAAAATAATAATAATAATAAAAAAATAATAAAAAATATCTTAATTATTTTTTTATTATTTTTTAATTTTTAAATTATATTTCTATTTTTAAAATTTTATTTTTAAATAAACAATTATCATTTTTTTATTATTATTATTATTATTTTTATTTATTATATTTTTATTTTTATTTTTTTTTCACTATTTCTATTATTACGTTATTATTTTTCATTATTATTTTTATTATTATTTATTTTATTATTATTATTATTTTTTATTATTATATACAATACTAGACTATTTTCTGCAATAACAGTGAAATAGCAGTAATTATTATCATTTTTACTATTATGATAATCATCATTACTTTACTATTTGAAAATCATTATTATTGTTACCGTTATAAATTTTGATTTTATTATTATTATTATTGCTATTTAATTTATTTTTATTAGATTATTATAAAATTATTATTGGGATTATTATTATTATTTTATATTATTATTATTGTTATTATTACTATTTTTACTTTATTATATTATTACAATTTTTTACTATTATTACATTGTTTTTATTTTTTTTATTTTTAGGGAACATTGATAAACAATATTTTTATTTTAATGATTACTATTTAATCCTTACCATATGAAAATTTTTTTTTTTCTTCTTCTTATGTTTATCATTATGATCCCATGAATATTATATAATTTTCTTATAAATTTTGGTATTATGATCATTATAAATTTTTGCATTACTTAATAATTATCATTATTAAATATTGGTTTATTTTAATATCAAATTTTAAATTTTTTTTAAAATTTTAAATTATTAGAATTATTATTATTGGTTTTTGTTATTTTTTCTTGTTGTTTTCCTTTCATATTATTATTACTATAATCATTTGATTATTACTACACAGTTTTTTTTTTTATCATATTACAATTATTATTTTTTTTTATTCTTATTCATTTCTGTTTTCATTTTTATCACCATGATAATAATAATTATTTTAATTTCTACGTTTTTATTTCTATAATAAATTAATTTTATTTTACTATTTTTATTATTTTTATCTTATCGTTGTTGGTTGTTTTTGTGTTGTTTTTCTTGCTGTTTTTGGTTTTTGTTTTTGTTGTTGTGTTTTGTTGTTGTTGTTGCTGTTATTGTTATTATTATTTTATCATCATATTATTATCATTTTTTTAAAATTATACTATTTTCTCGTGATCGTGTTACATTAATTTTAGATAATAAGAAATAATTAGTATATAATATATTAAAAAAGATAACATATAATATTATATATATATTTATATAATTATTATATAATTTTTTTTTGTGTGTGTGGGGTGTTTGTTGTGTGTGTGTGTGGGGTTTTTTTTTTTTGTGTGGTTTTTTTTTTTTTTTTTTGGGGGTTTTTTTTTTAAATAAATAATTTAAAAAAAGCATAAAAAAAAATTTTTAAAAAAATAAATAATTTAAAAATAA